>NW_027514123.1:0-27290 GCF_048772815.1 Callospermophilus lateralis
TGGGATTTGTGTACTGATCATTACCACCAAGTATCATCAAGATTGGGTGAAAAAAATATTTGCAGGTATTTCGGAAACTCGTAATTTCTTAGAAGCTTGGCAAATCCTCTCCATGAAAGTGCTTTTCCACAGTCTGTGGCTAGGGCTACTTCAAGAGGAAACAAACCATAGAGACAAAACTGAGAACTCCTTTATTTTGTCAAGTTTCAAAAAGCTACTACAAACCATGTTGGATTTAGAGTTCCAAATTCATGTTTCCATATATGAGAGAACCGAGTGAAACTTAAATATAAAAACTGCTCCTGTAGACGAACGCTTTAACGTAGAAGAACAAAATTTGGTGAGCCAAGTGGGATTTAAGTACTGATCATTACCACCAAGTATCATCCAGAAGGTTGAAAAAATATTTGCTGGTATTTTGGAAACTCGTTATTTCTTAGAAGATTGGCAACCCATCTCATTGAAAGTGCTTCCACAGTCTGAGCCTAGGGCTACTTGAAGAGGAAACAAACCATAGAGAAAAAACTTAGAACTCCTTTATTTTGTCAAGTTTCAAAGAGCTACTACAATGCATGTTGGATTTAGAGTTCCAAATTCATCTACCTATACAGGAGAGAACAGAGAGAAACCTAAATATAAAAACTGCTACTGTAGACGAACGCTTCAAACTAGAAGAACAAAATTTGGGGAGCCAAGTGGGATTTGTGTACTGATCATTAGCAACAAGTATCATCAAGATTGGGTGAAAAAATATTTGCTGGTATTTTGGAAACTCGTTATTTCTTAGAAGCTTGCCAACCCCTCTCAATGAAAGTGCTTTTCCACAGTGTGTGCCTAGGGCTAATTGAAGAGGAAACAATCCATAGAGACAAAACTGAGAACTCCTTTATTTTGTCAAGTTTCAAAGAGCTACTACAAACCTTTGTTGTATTTAGAGTTCCAAATTCATCTATCTATACAGGAGAAAACAGAGGGAAACATAAATATAAAAACCACTACTGTAGAAGAACGCTTCAACTTAGAAGAACAAAATTTGGTGAGTCAAGTGGGATTTGTGTACTGATCATTACCACCAAGTATCATGAAGATTGGGTGAAAAAATATTTGCTGGTATTTCGAAAACTCGTAATTTCTTAGAAGCTTGGCAACCCCTCTCCATGAAAGTGCTTTTCCACAGTGTGTGACTAGGGCTACTTGAAGAGGAAACAAATCATAGAGACAAAATTGAGAACTCCTTTATTTTGTCAAGTTTCAAAAAGCTACTACAAACCATGTTGGATTTAGAGTTCCAAATTCATGTTTTTATATATGAGAGAACCGAGTGAAACATAATATAAAAATTGCTCCTGTAGACGAACGCTTCAACTTCGAAGAACAAAATTTGGTGAGCCAAGTGGGATTTGTGAACTGATCATTACCACCAAGTATCATCAAGATTGGGTGAAAAAATATTTGCTGGTATTTCAGAAACTCGTAATTTCTTAGAAGCTTGGCAACCCCTCTCAATGAAAGTGCTTTTCCACAGTCTGTGCCTAGGGCTACTTAAAGAGGAAACAAACCATAGTGACAAAACTGAGAACTCCTTTATTTTTTCAAGTTTCAAGAGCTACTACAAACCATGTTGGATTTAGAGTTCCAAATTCATCTATCTATATAGGAGAGAACAGAGTGAAACCTAAATATAAAAACATCTACTGTAGATGAACGCATCACCCTAGAAGAACAAAATTTGGTGAGCCATGTGGGATTTGTGTACTGATCATTACCACCAAGTATCATCAAGATGGGTGAAAAAATATTTGCTGGTATTTCGGAAACTCTTTATTTCTTAGAAGCTTGGCAACCCCTCTCAATGAAAGTACTTTTCTACAGTGTGTGCCTAGGGCTAATTGAAGAGGAAACAATCCATATAGACAAAACTGAGAACTCCTTTATTTTTTCAAGTTTCAAAGAGCTACTACAATCCATGTTGGATTTAGAGTTCCAAAATCATTTATCTATACAGGAGAGAACAGAGGGAAACCTAAATATAAAAACTGCTACTGTAGACGAACGCTTCAAACTAGAAGTACAAAATTTGGTAAGCCAAGTGGGATTTGTGTACTGATCAATACCACCAAGTATCATCAAGATTGGGTGAAAAAATATTTGCTGGTATTTCGGAAACTCGTTATTTTTTAGAAGCTTGGCAACCCCTCTCAATGAAAGCGCTTTCCACAGTCTGTGCCTAGGGCTACTTGAAGATTAAACAAACCATAGAGACAAAACTGAGAACTCCTTTATTTTCTCATGTTTCAAAGAGCTACTACAATCCATGTTGGATTTAGAGTTCCAAATTCATCTCTCTGTATAGGAGAGAACAGAGAGAATCCTAAATGTAAAAACTGCTACTGTAGACGAGCGCTTCAACCTAGAAGAACAAAACTTGGTGAACCAAGTGGGATTTGTGTACTGTTCATAACCACCAAGTATCATCAAGATTGGGTAAAAAAATATTTGCTGACGTTTCGGAAACTTGTAATTTCTTAGAAGCTTGGCAACCACTCTCAATGAAAGTGCTTTTCCACAGTCTGTGCCTAGGGCTACATGAAGAGGACACAAACCATAGAGACAAAACTGAGAACTCCTTTATTTTGTCAAGTTTCATAGAGCTACTACAAACCATGTTGGATTTAGCGTTCCAAATTCATCTATCTATACAGGAGAGAACAGAGGGAAACCTAAATATAAAAACTGCTACTGTAGACGAACGCTTCAACCTAGAAGAACAAAATTTGGTAAGCCAAGTGGGATTTGTGTACTGATCATTACCACCAAGTATCATTAAGATTGGGTGAAAAAATATTTGCTGGTATTTCGGAAACTCGTTATTTTTTAGAAGCTTGGCAACCCCTCTCAATGAAAGCGCTTTCCACAGTCTGTGCCTAGGGCTACTTGAAGATTAAACAAACCATAGAGACAAAACTGAGAACTCCTTTATTTTGTCATGTTTCAAAGAGCTACTACAATCCATGTTGGATTTAGAATTCCAAATTCATCTCTCTGTATAGGAGAGAACATAGAGAATCCTAAATATAAAAACTGCTACTGTAGACGAACGCTTCAACCTAGAAGAACAAAATTTGGTGAGCCAAGTGGGATTTGTGTACTGATCATTAGCAACAAGTATCATCAAGATTGGGTGAAAAAATATTTGCTGGTATTTTGGAAACTCGTTATTTCTTAGAAGCTTGCCAACCCCTCTCAATGAAAGTGCTTTTCCACAGTGTGTGCCTAGGGCTAATTGAAGAGGAAACAATCCATAGAGACAAAACTGAGAACTCCTTTATTTTGTCAAGTTTCAAAGAGCTACTACAAACCTTTGTTGTATTTAGAGTTCCAAATTCATCTATCTATACAGGAGAAAACAGAGGGAAACATAAATATAAAAACCGCTACTGTAGAAGAACGCTTCAACCTAGAAGAACAAAATTTGGTGAGTCAAGTGGGATTTGTGTACTGATCATTACCACCAAGTATCATCAAGATTGGGTGAAAAAATATTTGCTGGTATTTCGAAAACTCGTAATTTCTTAGAAGCTTGGCAAGCCCACTACATGAAAGTGCTTTTCCACAGTGTGTGACTAGGGCTACTTGAAGAGGAAACAAACCATAGAGACAAAATTGAGAACTCCTTTATTTTGTCAAGTTTCAAAAAGCTACTATAAACCATGTTGGATTTAGAGTTCCAAATTCATGTTTCTATATATGAGAGAACCGAGTGAAACATAATATAAAAATTGCTCCTGTAGACGAACGCTTCAACGTAGAAGAACAAAATTTGGTGAGCCAAGTGGGATTTGTGTACTGATAATTACCACCAAGTATCATCAAGATTGGGTGAAAAAATATTTGCTGGTATTTTGGAAACTCGTTATTTCTTAGAAGCTTGGCAACCCATCTCAATGAAAGTGCTTCCACAGTCTGTGCCTAGGGCTACTTGAAGAGGAAACAAACCATAAAGACAAAACTGAGAACTCCTTTATTTTGTCAAGTTTCAAAGAGCTACTACAATTCATGTTGGATTTAGAGATCCAAATTCATCTATCTATATAGGAGAGAACAGAGTGAAACCTAAATATAAAAACTGCTACTGTAGACGAACGCTTCAACCTAGAAGAACAAAATTTGGTGAGCCAAATGGGATTTGTGTACTGATCATTAACAAAAAGTATCATCAAGATTGGGTGAAAAAGTATTTGCTGGTATTTCGGAAACTCGTTATTTCTTAGAAGCTTGTCAACCCCTCTCAATGAAAGTGCTTTTCCACAGTCTGTGCCTAGGGCTACTTGAAGAGGAAACAAACCATAGTGACAAAAAAGAGAACTCCTTTATTTTTTCAAGTTTCAAAGAGCTACTACAAACCATGTTGGATTTAGAGTTCCAAATTCATCTATCTATATAGGAGAGAACAGAGTGAAACCTAAATATAAAAACATCTACTGTAGATGAACGCATCAACCTAGAAGAACAAAATTTGGTGAGCCATGTGGGATTTGTGTACGGATCATTACCACCAAGTATCATCAAGATTGGGTGAAAAAATATTTGCTGGTATTTTGGAAACTCGTTATTTCTTAGAAGATAGTCAACCCATCTCAATGAAAGTGCTTTCC
The DNA here is from genome assembly GCF_048772815.1 of Callospermophilus lateralis. Classification (NCBI taxonomy): domain Eukaryota; kingdom Metazoa; phylum Chordata; class Mammalia; order Rodentia; family Sciuridae; genus Callospermophilus; species Callospermophilus lateralis. Next base: position 4,656 of record NW_027514123.1, read on the forward strand.
ACAGTCTGTGCATAGGGCTACTTGAAGAGGAAACAAACAGTGGAGACAAATGTGAGAACTCCTTTATTTTGTCAAGTTTCAAAGAGCTACTACAAACCATGTTGGATTTAGAGTTCCAAATTCATCTATCTATAAAGGAGAGAACAGAGGGAAACCTAAATATAAAAACTGCTACTATAGAGGAACACTTCAACCTAGAAGAACGAAATTTGGTGAGCCAAGTGGGATTTGTGTACTGATCATTACCACCAAGTATCATCAAGATGGGTGAAAAAATATTTGCTGGTATTTCGGAAACTCGTTATTTCTTAGAAGCTTGGCAACCCCTCTCAATGAAAGTACTTTTCCACAGTGTGTGCCTAGGGCTAATTGTAGAGGAAACAATCCATAGAGACAAAACTGAGAACTCCTTTATTTTTTCAAGTTTCAAAGAGCTACTACAAACCATGTTGGATTTAGAGTTCCAAAATCATTTATCTATACAGGAGAGAACAGAGGGAAACCTAAATATAAAAACTGCTACTGTAGAAGAAGGCTTCAAACTAGAAGAACAAAATTTGGTTAGCCAAGTGGGATTTGTGTACTGATCAATACCACCAAGTATCATCAAGATTGGGTGAAAAAATATTTGCTGGTATTTAGGAAACTCGTTATTTTCTAGAAGCTTGGCAACCCCTCTCAATGAAAGCGCTTTCCACAGTCTGTGCCTAGGGCTACTTGAAGATTAAACAAACCATAGAGACAAAACTGAGAACTCCTTTATTTTGTCATGTTTCAAAGAGCTACTACAATCCATGTTGGATTTAGAGTTCCAAATTCATCTCTCTGTATAGGAGAGAACAGAGAGAATCCTAAATATAAAAACTGCTACTGTAGACGAGCGCTTCAACCTAGAAGAACAAAACTTGGTGAACCAAGTGGGATTTGTGTACTGTTCATAACCACCAAGTATCATCAAGATTGGGTGAAAAAATATTTGCTGATGTTTCGGAAACTTGTAATTTCTTAGAAGCTTGGCAACCCCTCTCAATGAAAGTGCTTTTCCACAGTGTGTGCCTAGGGCTAATTGAAGAGGAAACAATCCATAGAGACAAAACTGAGAACTCCTTTATTTTTTCAAGTTTCAAAGAGCTACTACAAACCATGTTGGATTTAGAGTTCCTAATTCATCTATCTATACAGGAGAGAACAGAGGGAAACCTAAATATAAAAACTGCTACTGTAGACGAACGCTTCAACTAGAAGAATAAAATTTGGTGAGCCAAGTGGGATTTGTGTACTGATCATTACCACCAAGTATCATCAAGATTGGGTGAAAAAATATTTGCTGGTATTTCGGAAACTCGTAATTTCTTAGAAGCTTGGCAAATCCTCTCCATGAAAGTGCTTTTCCACAGTCTGTGGCTAGGGCTACTTGAAGAGGAAACAAACCATAGAGACAAAACTGAGAACTCCTTTATTTTGTCAAGTTTCAAAAAGCTACTACAAACCATGTTGGATTTAGAGTTCCAAATTCATGTTTCCATATATGAGAGAACCGAGTGAAACTTAAATATAAAAACTGCTCCTGTAGACGAACGCTTCAACGTAGAAGAACAAAATTTGGTGAGCCAAGTGGGATTTAAGTACTGATCATTACCACCAAGTATCATCCAGATTGGTTGAAAAAATATTTGCTGGTATTTTGGAAACTCGTTATTTCTTAGAAGCTTGGCAACCCATCTCAATGAAAGTGCTTCCACAGTCTGAGCCTAGGGCTACTTGAAGAGGAAACAAGCCATAGAGAAAAAACTGAGAACTCCTTTATTTTGTCAAGTTTCAAAGAGCTACTACAATGCATGTTGGATTTAGAGTTCCAAATTCATCTATCTATACAGGAGAGAACAGAGAGAAACCTAAATATAAAAACTGCTACTGTAGACGAACGCTTCAACCTAGAAGAACAAAATTTGGTGAGCCAAGTGGGATTTGATTACTGATCATTAGCAACAAGTATCATCAAGATTGGGTGAAAAAATATTTGCTGGTATTTTGGAAACTCGTTATTTCTTAGAAGCTTGCCAACCCCTCTCAATGAAAGTGCTTTTCCACAGTGTGTGCCTAGGGCTAATTGAAGAGGAAACAATCCATAGAGACAAAACTGAGAACTCCTTTATTTTGTCAAGTTTCAAAGAGCTACTACAAACCTTTGTTGTATTTAGAGTTCCAAATTCATCTATCTATACAGGAGAAAACAGAGGGAAACCTAAATATAAAAACCACTACTGTAGAAGAACGCTTCAACTTAGAAGAACAAAATTTGGTGAGTCAAGTGGGATTTGTGTACTGATCATTACCACCAAGTATCATGAAGATTGGGTGAAAAAATATTTGCTGGTATTTCGAAAACTCGTAATTTCTTAGAAGCTTGGCAACCCCTCTCCATGAAAGTGCTTTTCCACAGTGTGTGACTAGGGCTACTTGAAGAGGAAACAAATCATAGAGACAAAATTGAGAACTCCTTCATTTTGTCAAGTTTCAAAAAGCTACTACAAACCATGTTGGATTTAGAGTTTCAAATTCATGTTTCTATATATGAGAGAACCGAGTGAAACATAATATAAAAATTGCTCCTGTAGACGAACGCTTCAACGTAGAAGAACAAAATTTGGTGAGCCAAGTGGGATTTGTGTACTGATAATTACCACCAAGTATCATCAAGATTGGGTGAAAAAATATTTGCTGGTATTTTGGAAACTCGTTATTTCTTAGAAGCTTGGCAACCCATCTCAATGAAAGTGCTTCCACAGTCTGTGCCTAGGGCTACTTGAAGAGGAAACAAACCATAGAGACAAAACTGAGAACTCCTTTATTTTTTCAAGTTTCAAAGAGCTACTACAATCCATGTTGGATTTAGAGATCCAAATTCATCTATCTATATAGGAGAGAACAGAGTGAAACCTAAATATAAAAACTGCTACTGTAGACGAACGCTTCAACCTAGAAGAACAAAATTTGGTGAGCCAAATGGGATTTGTGTACTGATCATTAGCAAAAAGTATCATCAAGATTGGGTGAAAAAGTATTTGCTGGTATATCGGAAACTCGTTATTTCTTAGAAGCTTGTCAACCCCTCTCAATGAAAGTGCTTTTCCACAGTCTGTGCCTAGGGCTACTTGAAGAGGAAACAAACCATACAGACAAAACTCAGAACTCCTTTATTTTGTCAAGTTTCAAAGAGCTACTACAAACCATGTTGGATTTAGAGTTCCAAATTCATCTATCTATATAGGAGAGCACAGAGTGAAACCTAAATATAAAAACTGCTACTGTAGACGAACGCTTCAACCTCGAAGAACAAAATTTGGTGAGCCAAGTGGGATTTGTGAACTGATCATTACCACCAAGTATCATCAAGATTGGGTGAAAAAATATTTGGTGGTATTTCAGAAACTCGTAATTTCTTAGAAGCTTGGCAACCCCTCTCAATGAAAGTGCTTTTCCACAGTCTGTGCCTAGGGCTACTTAAAGAGGAAACAAACCATAGTGACAAAACTGAGAACTCCTTTATTTTTTCAAGTTTCAAAGAGCTACTACAAACCATGTTGGATTTAGATTTCCCAATTCATCTATCTATATAGGAGAGAACAGAGTGAAACCTAAATATAAAAACATCTACTGTAGATGAACGCATCAACCTAGAAGAACAAAATTTGGTGAGCCAAGTGGGATTTGTGTACTGATCATTACCACCAAGTATCATCAAGATTGGGTGAAAAAATATTTGCTGGTATTTCGGAAACTCGTTATTTCTTAGAAGCTTCGCAAGCCCTCTCAATGAAAGTGCTTTTCCACAGTCTGTGCCTTGGGCTACTTGAAGAGGAAACAAACCATAGAGACAAAACTGAGAACTCCTTTATTTTGTCAAGTTTCAAAGAGCTACTACAAACCATGTTGGATTTAGAGTTCCAAATTCATCTATCTATATTGGAGAGAACAGAGGGAAACCTATATATAAAAACTGCTACTGTAGACGAAAGCTTCAAACTACAAGAAGAAAATTTGGTGAGCCAAGTGGGATTTGTGTACTGATCATTACCAACAATTATCTTCTAGATTGGGTGAAAAAATATTTGCTGGTATTTCGGAAACTCGTTATTTCAAAAAAGCTTGGCAACCCCTCTCAATGAAAATGCTTTTCCACAGTCTGTGCCTAGGGATATTTGAAGATTAAACAAACCATAGAGACAAAACTGAGAACTCCTTTATTTTGTCATGTTTCCAAGAGCTACTACAATCCATGTTGGATTTAGTGTTCCAAATTCATCTATCTGTATAGGAGAGAACAGAGAGAATCCTAAATATAAAAACTGCTACTGTAGACAAGCGCTTCAACCTAAAATAACAAAATTTGGTGAGCCAAGTGGTATTGTGTACTGATCATTACCACCAAGTATCATCAAGATTGGGTGAAAAAATATTTGCTGATGTTTCGGAAACTTGTAATTTCTTAGAAGCTTGGCCACCACTCTCAATGAATGTGCTTTTCCACATTCTGTGCCTAGGGCTACATGAAGACGAAACAAACCATAGAGACAAAACTGAGAACTCCTTTATTTTGTCAAGTTTCAAAGAGCTACTACAAACCATGTTGGATTTAGAGTTCCAAATTCATCTATCTATAAAGGAGAGAACAGAGGGAAACCTAAATATAAAAACTGCTACTATAGAGGAACGCTTCAACCTAGAAGAACGAAATTTGGTGAGCCAAGTGGGATTTGTATACTGATCAGTACCACCAAGTATCATCAAGATGGGTGAAAAAATATTTGCTGGTATTTCGGAAACTCGTTATTTCTTAGAAGCTTGGCAACCCCTCTCAATGAAAGTACTTTTCCACAGTGTGTGCCTAGGGCTAATTGAAGAGGAAACAATCCATAGAGACAAAACTGAGAACTCCTTTATTTTTTCAAGTTTCAAAGAGCTACTACAAACCATGTTGGATTTAGAGTTCCAAAATCATTTATCTATACAGGAGAGAACAGAGGGAAACCTAAATATAAAAACTGCTACTGTAGACGAAGGCTTCAAACTAGAAGAACAAAATTTGGTAAGCCAAGTGGGATTTGTGTACTGATCAATACCACCAAGTATCATCAAGATTGGGTGAAAAAATATTTGCTGGTATTTCGGAAACTCGTTATTTCAAAAAAGCTTGGCAACCCCTCTCAATGAAAATGCTTTTCCACAGTCTGTGCCTAGGGATATTTGAAGATTAAACAAACCATAGAGACAAAACTGAGAACTCCTTTATTTTGTCATGTTTCCAAGAGCTACTACAATCCATGTTGGATTTAGAGTTCCAAATTCATCTCTCTGTATAGGAGAGAACAGAGAGAATCCTAAATATAAAAACTGCTACTGTAGACGAGCGCTTCAACCTAGAAGAACAAAACTTGGTGAGCCAAGTGGGATTTGTGTACTGATCATAACCACCAAGTATCATCAAGATTGGGTGAAAAAATATTTCCTGATGTTTCGGAAACTTGTAATTTCTTAGAAGCTTGGCAACCACTCTCAATGAAAGTGCTTTTCCACAGTCTGTGCCTAGGGCTACATGAAGAGGACACAAACCATAGAGACAAAACTGAGAACTCCTTTATTTTGTCAAATTTCATAGAGCTACTAAAAACCATGTTGGATTTAGAGTTCCAAATTCATCTATCTATACAGGAGAGAACAGAGGGAAACCTAAATATAAAAACTGCTACTGTAGACGAACGCTTCAACTAGAAGAACAAAATTTGGTCAGCCAAGTGGGATTTGTGTACTGATCATTACCACCAAGTATCATCAATATTGTTTGAAAAAATATTTGCTGGTATTTCGGAAACTCGTAATTTCTTAGAAGCTTGGCAACCCCTCTCCATGAAAGTGCTTTTCCACAGTCTGTGATTAGGGCTACTTGAAGAGGAAACAAATCATACAGAACAAATTGAGAACTCCTTTATTTTGTCAAATTTTAAAAAGCTACTACAAACCATGTTGGATTTAGAGTTCCAAATTCAGGTTTCTATATATGAGAGAACCGAGTGAAACCTAAATATAAAAACTGCTCCTGTAGACGAACGCTTCAACGTAGAAGAACAAAATTTGGTGAGCCAAGTGGGATTTGTGTACGGATCATTACCACCAAGTATCATCAAGATTGGGTGAAAAAATATTTGCTGGTATTTTGGAAACTTGTTATTTCTTAGAAGATAGTCAACCCATCTCAGTGAAAGTGCTTTCCACAGTCTGTGCATAGGGCTACTTGAAGAGGAAACAAACCGTGGAGACAAAACTGAGAACTCCTTTATTTTGTCAAGTTTCAAAGAGCTACTACAAACCATGTTGGATTTAGAATTCCAAATTCATCTATCTATATTGGAGAGAACAGAGGGAAACCTATATATAAAAACTGCTACTGTAGACGAAAGCTTCAAACTACAAGAAGAAAATTTGGTGAGCCACGTGGGATTTGTGTACTGATCATTACCAACAATTATCTTCTAGATTGGGTGAAAAAATATTTGCTGGTATTTCGGAAACTCGTTATTTCAAAAAAGCTTGGCAACCCCTCTCAATGAAAATGCTTTTCCACAGTCTGTGCCTAGGGATATTTGAAGATTAAACAAACCATAGAGACAAAACTGAGAACTCCTTTATTTTGTCATGTTTCCAAGAGCTACTACAATCCATGTTGGATTTAGTGTTCCAAATTCATCTATCTGTATAGGAGAGAACAGAGAGAATCCTAAATATAAAAACTGCTACTGTAGACAAGCGCTTCAACCTAGAATAACAAAATTTGGTGAGCCAAGTGGTATTGTGTACTGATCATTACCACCAAGTATCATCAAGATTGGGTGAAAAAATATTTGCTGATGTTTCGGAAACTTGTAATTTCTTAGAAGCTTGGCCACCACTCTCAATGAATGTGCTTTTCCACATTCTGTGCCTAGGGCTACATGAAGACGAAACAAACCATAGAGACAAAACTGAGAACTCCTTTATTTTGTCAAGTTTCAAAGAGCTACTACAAACCATGTTGGATTTAGAGTTCCAAATTCATCTATCTATAAAGGAGAGAACAGAGGGAAACCTAAACATAAAACTGCTACTATAGAGGAACGCTTCAACCTAGAAGAACGAAATTTGGTGAGCCAAGTGGGATTTGTATACTGATCAGTACCACCAAGAATCATCAAGGTTGGGTGAAAAAATATTTGCTGGTATTTCGGAAACTCGTTATTTCTTAGAAGCTTGGCAACCCCTCTCAATGAAAGTACTTTTCCACAGTGTGTGCCTAGGGCTAATTGAAGAGGAAACAATCCATAGAGACAAAACTGAGAACTCCTTTATTTTTTCAAGTTTCAAAGAGCTACTACAAACCATGTTGGATTTAGAGTTCCAAAATCATTTATCTATACAGGAGAGAACAGAGGGAAACCTAAATATAAAAACTGCTACTGTAGACGAAGGCTTCAAACTAGAAGAACAAAATTTGGTAAGCCAAGTGGGATTTGTGTACTGATCAATACCACCAAGTATCATCAAGATTGGGTGAAAAAATATTTGCTGGTATTTCGGAAACTCGTTATTTTTTAGAAGCTTGGCAACCCCTCTCAATGAAAGCGCTTTCCACAGTCTGTGCCTAGGGCTAGTTGAAGATTAAACAAACCATAGAGACAAAACTGAGAACTCCTTTATTTTGTCATGTTTCAAAGAGCTACTACAATCCATGTTGGATTTAGAGTTCCAAATTCATCTCTCTGTATAGGAGAGAACAGAGAGAATCCTAAATATAAAAACTGCTACTGTAGACGAGCGCTTCAACCTAGAAGAACAAAACTTGGTGAGCCAAGTGGGATTTGTGTACTGATCATAACCACCAAGTATCATCAAGATTGGGTGAAAAAATATTTGCTGGTATTTCGGAAACTCTTTATTTCTTAAAAGCTTGGCAACCCCTCTCAATGAAAGTGCTTTTCCACAGTCTGTGCCTAGGGCTACTTGAAGAGGAAACAAACCATAGAGACAAAACTGAGAACTCCTTTATTTTGTCAAGTTTCAAAGAGCTACTACAAACCATGTTGGATTTAGAGTTCCAAATTCATCTATCTATATATGAGAGAACAGAGGGAAACCTAAATATATAAACTGGTACTGTAGACGAACGCTTCAACCTAGAAGAACAAAATTTGGTGAGAAAAAAGGGATTTGTGTACTGATCATTACCACCAAGAATCATCAAGATTGGGTGAAAAAATATTTGCTGGTATTTCGGAAACTCGTAATTTCTTAGAAGCTTGGCAACCCCTCTCAATGAAAGTGCTTTTCCACAGTCTGTGACTAGGGCTACTTGAAAAGGAAACAAACCATAGAGACAAAACTGAGAACTCCTTTATTTTGTCAAGTTTCAAAGAGCTACTACAAACCATGTTCGATTTAGAGTTCCAAATTCAACTATCTATATCGGAGGGAACAGAAGGAAACCTAAATATAAAAAATGCTTTTGTAGACGAACGCTTCAACCTAGAAGAACAAAATTTGGTGAGCCAAGTGGGATTTGTGTACTGATCATTACCACCACGTATCATCAAGATTGGGTGAAAAAATATTTGCTGGTATTTCGGAAACTCTTAATTTCATAGAAGCTTGGCAACCCCTCTCAATGAAAGTGCTTTTCCACAGTCTGTGACTAGGGCTACTTGAAGAGGAAACAAATCATACAGAAAAAATTGAGACCTCCTTTATTTTGTCAAATTTTAAAAAGCTACTACAAACCATGTTGGATTTAGAGTTCCAAATTCAGGTTTCTATATATGAGAGAACCGAGTGAAACCTAAATATAAAAACTGCTCCTGTAGACGAACGCTTCAACGTAGAAGAACAAAATTTGGTGAGCCAAGTGGGATTTGTGTACGGATCATTACCACCAAGTATCATCAAGATTGGGTGAAAAAATATTTGCTGGTATTTTGAAAACTTGTTATTTCTTAGAAGATTGGCAACCCATCACAATTAAAGTGCTTCCACAGTCTGAGCCTAGGGCTACTTGAAGAGGAAACAAACCATAGAGAAAAAACTGAGAACTCCTTTATTTTGTCAAGTTTCAAAGAGCTACTACAATGCATGTTGGATTTAGAGTTCCAAATTCATCTATCTATACAGGAGAGAACAGAGAGAAACCTAAATATAAAAACTGCTACTGTAGACGAATGCTTCAACCTAGAAGAACAAAATTTGGTGAGCGAAGTGGGATTTGTGTACTGATCATTAGCAACAAGTATCATCAAGATTGGGTGAAAAAATATTTGCTGGAATTTCGGAAACTCGTTATTTCTTAGAAGCTTGGCAACCCCTCTCAATGAAAGTGCTTTTCCAGAGTGTGTCCCTAGGGCTACTTGAAGAGGAAACAATCCATAGAGACAAAACTGAGAACTCCTTTATTTTGTCAAGTTTCAAAGAGCTACTACAAACCATGTTGGATTTAGAGTTCCAAATTCATCGATCTATACAGGAGAGAACAGCGGGAAACCTAAATATAAGAACAGCTACTGTAGACGAATGCTTCAACCTAGAAGAACAAAATTTGGTCAGCCAAGTGGGATTTGTGTACTGATCATTACCACCAAGTATCATCAAGATTGGGTGAAAAAATATTTGCTGGTATTTCGAAAACTCGTAATTTCTTAGAAGCTTGGCAACCCCTCTCCATGAAAGTCCTTTTCCACAGTCTGTGACTAGGGCTACTTGAAGAGGAAACAAATCATAGAGACAAAATTGAGAACTCCTTAATTTTGTCAAGTTTCAAAAAGCTACTACAAACCATGTTGGATTTAGAGTTCCAAATTCAGGTTTCTATATATGAGAGAACCGAGTGAAACCTAAATATAAAAACTGCTCCTGTAGACGAACGCTTCAACGTAGAAGAACAAAATTTGGTGAGCCAAGTGGGATTTGTGTACTGATAATTACCACCAAGTATCATCAAGATTGGGTAAAAAAATATTTGCTGGTATTTTGGAAACTCGTTATTTCTTAGAAGCTTGGCAACCCATCTAAATGAAAGTGCTTCCACAGTCTGTGCCTAGGGCTACTTGAAGAGGAAACAAACCATAGAGACAAAACTGAGAACTCCTTTATTTTTTCAAGTTTAAAAGAGCTACTAGAATCCATGTTGGATTTAGAGTTCCAAATTCATCTATCTATATAGGAGAGAACAGAGAGAAACCTAAATATAAATACTGCTACTGTAGACGAACGCTTCAACCTAGAAGAACAAAATTTGGTGAGCCAAGTGGGATTAGTGTACTGATCATTAGCAACAAGTATCTTCAAGATTGGGTGAAAAAATATTTGCTGGTATTTCGGAAACTCGTTATTTCTTAGAAGCTTGGCAACGCCTCTCAATGAAAGTGCTTTTTCACAGTCTGTGCCTAGGGCTACTTGAAGAGGAAACAAACCATAGAGACAAAATTCAGAACTCCTTTATTTTGTCAAGTTTCAAAGAGGTACTACAAACCATGTTTGATTTAGAGTTCCAAATTCATCTATCTATATAGGAGAGCACAGAGTGAAACCTAAATATAAAAACTGCTACTGTAGACGAACGCTTCAACCTAGAAGAACAAAATTTGGTGAGCCAAGTGGGATTTGTGAACTGATCATTAACACCACGTATCATCAAGATTGGGTGAAAAAATATTTGCTGGTATTTCAGAAACTCGTAATTTCTTAGAAGCTTGGCAACCCCTCTCAATGAAAGTGCTTTTCCACAGTCTGTGCCTAGGGCTACTTAAAGAGGAAACAACCATAGTGACAAAACTGAGAACTCCTTTATTTTTTCAAGTTTCAAAGAGCTACTACAAACCATGTTGGATTTAGAGTTCCAAATTCATCTTTCTTTATAGGAGAGAACAGAGTGAAACCTAATTATAAAAACATCTACTGTAGATGAACGCATCAACCTAGAAGAACAAAATTTGGTGAGCCAAGTGGGATTTGTGTACGGATCATTACCACCAAGTATCATCAAGATTGGGTGAAAAAATATTTGCTGGTATTTTGGAAACTCGTTATTTCTTAGAAGCTTGGCAACCCATCTCAATGAAAGTGTTTCCACAGTCTGTGCCTAGGGCTACTTGAAGAGGAAACAAACCATAGAGACAAAACTGAGAACTCCGTTATTTTTTCAAGTTTCAAAGAGCTACTACAATCCATGTTGGATTTAGAGTTCCAAATTCATCTATCTATATAGGAGAGAACAGAGGGAAACCTATATATATAAACTGCTACTGTAGACGAACGCTTCAAACTAGAAGAACAAAATTTGGTGAGCCAAGTGGGATTTGTGTACTGATCATTAGCAACAAGTATCATCAAGATTGGGTGAAAAAATATTTGCTGGTATTTCCGAAATTCTTTATTTCTTAGAAGCTTGGCAACCCCTCTCAATGAAAGTGCTTTTCCACAGTCTGTGCCTAGGGCTACTTGAAGAGGAAACAAACCATACAGACAAAACTGAGAACTCCTTTGTTTTTTGAAGTTTCACAGAGCTACTACAAACCATGTTGGATTTAGAGTTCCAAATTCATCGATCTATACAGGAGAGAACAGAGGGAAACCTAAATATAAATACCGCTACTGTAGACGAACGCTTCAACCTAGAAGAACAAAATTTGGTGAGCAAAGTGGGATTTGGGTAGTGATCATTACCACCAAGTATCATCAGGATTGGGTGAAAAAATATTTGCTGGTATTTTGGAAACTCGTAATTTCTTAGAAGCTTGGCAACCCCTCTCCATGAAAGTGTTTTCCACAGTCTGTGACTAGGGCTACTTGAAGAGGAAACAAATCATACAGAAAAAATTGAGAACTCCTTTATTTTGTCAAATTTTCAAAAGCTACTACAAACCATGTTGGATTTAGAGTTCCAAATTCATGTTTCTATATATGAGAGAACAGAGTGAAACCTAAATATAAAAACTGCTCCTGTAGACGAACGCTTCAACGTAGAAGAACAAAATTTGGTGAGCCAAGTGGGACATGTGTACGGATCATTACCACCAAGTATCATCAAGATTGGGTGAAAAAATATTTGCTGGTATTTTGGAAACTAGTTATTTCTTAGAAGCTTGGCAACCCATCTCAATGAAAGTGCTTCCACAGTCTGTGCCTAGGGCTACTTGAAGAGGAAAGAAACCATAGAGACAAAACTGAGAACTCCTTTATTTTTTCAAGTTTCAAAGAGCTACTACAATCCATGTTGGATTTAGAGTTCCAAATTCATCTATCTATATAGGAGAGAACAGAGAGAAACCTAAATATAAAAACTGCTACTGTAACGAACGCTTCAACCTAGAAGAACAAAATTTGGTGAGCCAAGTGGGATTTGTGTACTGATCATTAGCAACAAGTATCATCAAGATTGGGTGAAAAAATATTTGCTGGTATTTCGGAAACTCTTTATTTCTTAAAAGCTTGGCAACCCCTCTCAATGAAAGTGCTTTTCCACAGTCTGTGCCTAGGGCTACTTGTAGAGGAAACAAACCATAGAGACAAAACTGAGAACTCCTTTATTTTGTCAAGTTTCAAAGAGCTACTACAAACCATGTTGGATTTAGAGTTCCAAATTCATCTATCTATGTATGAGAGAACAGAGGGAAAAATAAATATATAAACTGGTACTGTTGACGAACGCTTCAACCTAGAAGAACAAAATTTGGTGAGCCAAAAGGGATTTGTGTACTGATCATTACCACCAAGTATCATCAAGATTGGGTGAAAAAATATTTGCTGATATTTCGGAAACTCGTAATTTCTTAGAAGCTTGGCAACCCCTCTCAATGAAAGTGCTTTTCCACAGTCTGTGACTAGGGCTACTTGAAGAGGAAAAAACCATAGAGACAAAACTGAGAACTCCTTTATTTTGTCAAGTTTCAAAGAGCTACTACAAACCATGTTCGATTTAGAGTTCCAAATTCAACTATCTATATCGGAGAGAACAGAGGGAAACCTAAATATAAAAAATGCTATTGTAGACGAACGCTTCAACCTAGAAGAACAAAATTTGGTGAGCCAAGTGGGATTTGTGTACTGATCATTACCACCACGTATCATCAAGATTGGGTGAAAAAATATTTGCTGGTATTTTAGAAACTCGTTATTTCTTAGAAGCTTGGCAACCCATCTCAATGAAATTGCTTTCCACAGTCTGTGCCTAGGACTACTTGAAGAGGAAACAAACCATAGAGACAAAACTGAGAAATCCTTTATTTTGTCAAGTTTCAAAGAGCTACTACAAACCATGTTGGATTTAGAGTTCCAAATTCATCTATCTATATAGGAGAGAACAGAGTGAAACCTAAATATAAAAACTGCTACTGTAGACGAACGCTTCAACCTAGAAGAACAAAATTTGGTGAGCCAAGTGGGATTTGTGTACTGATCATTAGCAAAAAGTATCATCAAGATTGGGTGAATAAATATTTGCTGGTATTTCGGAAACTCGTAATTTCTTAGAAGCTTGGCAAATCCTCTCCATGAAAGTGCTTTTCCACAGTCTGTGACTAGTGCTACTTGAAGAGGAAACAAACCATAGAGACAAAACTGAGAACTCCTTTATTTTGTCAAGTTTCAAAAAGCTACTACAAACCATGTTGGATTTAGAGTTCCAAATTCATGTTTCTATATATGAGAGAACCGAGTGAAACTTAAATATAAAAACTGCTCCTGTAGACGAACGCTTCAACGTAGAAGAACAAAATTTGGTGAGCCAAGTGGGATTTGAGTACTGATCATTACCACCAAGTATCATCAAGGTTTTGTGAAAAAATATTTGCTGGTATTTCGGAAACTCGTTATTTCTTAGAAGCTTGGCAACCCCTCTCAATGAAAGTGCTTTTCCACCGTGTGTCCCTAGGGCTAATTGAAGAGGAAACAAACCATTGAGACAAAACTGAGAACTCCTTTATTTTGTCAAGTTTCAAAGAGCTACTACAAACCATGTTGGATTTAGAGTTCCAAATTCATCGATCTATACAGGAGAGAACAGAGGGAAACCTTAATATAAAAACCGCTACTGTAGTCGAACGCTTCAACCTAGGAGAACCAAATTTGGTGAGCCAAGTGGGATTTGTGTACTGATCATTAGCAACAAGTATCATCAAGATTGGGTGAAAAAATATTTGCTGGTATTTCGGAAACTCGTTATTTCTTAGAAGCTTGGCAACCCCTCTCAATGAAAGTGCTTTTCCACAGTCTGTTCCTAGGGCTACTTGAAGAGGAAACAAACCATAGAGACAAAACTGAGAACTCCTTTATTTTGTCAAGTTTCAAAGAGCTACTACAAACCATGTTGGATTTAGAGTTCCAAATTCATCTATCTATATAGGAGAGAACAGAGTGAAACCTAAATATAAAAACTGCTACTGTAGACGAACGCTTCAACCTAGAAGAACAAAATTTGGTGAGCCAAGTGGGATTTGTGTACTGATCATTAGCAAAAAGTATCATCAAGATTGGGTGAAAAAATATTTGCTGGTATTTCGGAAACTCGTTATTTCTTAGAAGCTTGGCAACCCCTCTCAATGAAAGTGCTTTTCCACAGTGTGTGCCTAGGGCTAATTGAAGAGGAAACAATCCATAGAGACAAAACTGAGAACTCCTTTATTTTTTCAAGTTTCAAAGAGCTACTACAAACCATGTTGTATTTAGAGTTCCAAATTCATCTATCTATACAGGAGAGAACAGAGGGAAACCTAAATATATAAACTGCTACTGTAGACGAACGCTTCAACCTAGAAGAACAAAATTTGGTGAGCCAAGTGGGATTTGTGTACTGATCATTACCACCAAGTACCATCAAGATTGGGTGAAAAAATATTTGCTGGTATTTCGGAAACTCGTAATTTCTTAGAAGCTTGGCAACCCATCTCAATGAAAGTGCTTCCACAGTCTGAGCCTAGGGCTACTTGAAGAGGAAACAAACCATAGAGACAAAACTGAGAACTCCTTTATTTTGTCAAGTTTCAAAGAGCTACTACAAACCATGTTGGATTTAGAGTTCCAAATTCATCTATCTATATATGAGAGAACAGAGGGAAACCTAAATATATAAACTGGTACTGTAGACGAACGCTTCAACCTAAAAGAACAAAATTTGGTGAGCCGAAAGGGATTTGTGTACTGATCATCACCACTTAGTATCATCAAGATTGGGTGAAAAAATATTTGCTGGTATTTCGGAAACTCGTAATTTCCTAGAAGCTTGGCAACCCCTCTCCATGAAAGTGCTTTTCCACAGTCTGTGACTAGGGCTACTTGAAGAGGAAACAAATCATAGAGAAAAAATTGAGAACTCCTTTATTTTGTCAAGTTTCAAAAAGCTACTACAAACCATGTTGGATTTAGAGTTCCAAATTCATGTTTCTATATATGAGAGAACCGAGTGAAACCTAAATATAAAAACTGCTCCTGTAGACTAACGCTTCAACGTAGAAGAACAAAATTTGGTGAGCCAAGTGGGATTAGTGTACTGATCATTAGCAACAAGTATCATCAAGATTGGGTGAAAAAATATTTGCTGGTATTTCGGAAACTCGTTATTTCTTAGAAGCTTGGCAACCCCTCTCAATGAAAGTGCTTTTCCACAGTCTGTGCCTAGGGCTACTTGAAGAGGAAACAAACCATACAGACAAAACTCAGAACTCCTTTATTTTGTCTAGTTTCAAAGAGCTACTACAAACCATGTTGGATTTAGAGTTCCAAATTCATGTATCTATATAGGAGAGCACAGAGTGAAACCTAAATATAAAAACTGCTACTGTAGACGAACGCTTCATCCTAGAAGAACAAAATTTGGTGAGCCAAGTGGGATTTGTGAACTGATCATTACCACCAAGTATCATCAAGATTGGGTGAAAAAATATTTGCTGGTATTTTGGAAACTCTTTTTTTCTTAGAAGCTTGGCAACCCATCTCAATGAAAGTGCTTCCACAGTCTGTGCATAGGGCTACTTGAAGAGGAAACAAACCATAGAGACAAAACTGAGAACTCCTTTATTTTGTCCAGTTTCAAAGAGCTACTAAAATGCATGTTGGATTTAGAGTTCCAAATTCTTCTATCTATATAGGAGAGAA
The DNA here is from genome assembly GCF_048772815.1 of Callospermophilus lateralis. NCBI lineage: Eukaryota > Metazoa > Chordata > Mammalia > Rodentia > Sciuridae > Callospermophilus > Callospermophilus lateralis. The sequence continues at coordinate 20,823 of NW_027514123.1, forward strand.
CAGAGAGAAACCTAAATATAAAAACTGCTACTGTAGACGAACGCTTCAACCTAGAAGAACAAAATTTGGTGAGCCAAGTGGGATTTGTGTACTGATCATTAGCAAAAAGTATCATCAAGATTGGGTGAAAAAATATTTGCTGGTATTTCGGAAACTCGTTATTTCTTAGAAGCTTGGCAACACCTCTCAATGAAAGTGCTTTTCCACAGTCTGTGACTAGGGCTACTTGAAGAGGAAACAAACCATAGAGACAAAACTGAGAACTCCTTTATTTTGTCAAGTTTCAAAGAGCTACTACAAACCATGTTGGATTTAGAGTTCCAAATTCATCTATCTATATAGGAGAGAACCCAGTGTAACTTAAATATAAAAACTGCTCCTGTAGACGAACGCTTCAACGTAGAAGAACACAATTTGGTGACCCAAGTGGGATTTGAGTACTGATCATTACCATAAGTATCATCAAAGTTGGGTGAAAAAATATTTGCTGGTATTTTGGAAACTCGTTATTTCTTAGAAGCTTGGCAACCCATCTCAATGAAAGTGCTTCCACAGTCTGAGCCTAGGGCTACTTGAAGAGGAAACAAACCATAGAGACAAAACTGAGAACTCTTTTATTTTGTCAAGTTTCAAAGAGCTACTACAATGCATGTTCGATTTAGAGTTCCAAATTCATCTATCTATATAGGAGAGAACAGAGAGAAACCTAAATATAAAAACTGCTACTGTAGACGAACGTTTCAACCTAGAAGAACAAAATTTGGTGAGAAAAGTGGGATTTGTGTACTGATCATTAGCAACAAGTATCATCAAGATTGGGTCAAAAAATATTTGCTGGTATTTCAGAAACTCTTTATTTCTTAAAAACTTGGCAACCCCTCTCAATGAAAGTGCTTTTCCACAGTCTGTGCCTAGGGATACTTGAAGAGGAAACAAACCATAGAGACAAAACTGAGAACTCCTTTATTTTGTCAAGTTTCAAAGAGCTACTACAAACCATGTTGGATTTAGAGTTCCAAATTCATCTATCTATATATGAGAGAACAGAGGGAAACCTAAATATATAAACTGGTACTGTAGACGAACGCTTCAACCTAAAAGAACAAAATTTGGTGAGCCGAAAGGGATTTGTGTACTGATCATCACCACTTAGTATCATCAAGATTGGGTGAAAAAATATTTGCTGGTATTTCGGAAACTCGTAATTTCCTAGAAGCTTGGCAACCCCTCTCCATGAAAGTGCTTTTCCACAGTATGTGACTAGGGCTACTTGAAGAGGAAACAAATCATAGAGACAAAATTGAGAACTCCTTTATTTTGTCAAGTTTCAAAAAGCTACTACAAACCATGTTGGATTTAGAGTTCCAAATTCATGTTTCTATATATGAGAGAACCGAGTGAAACCTAAATATAAAAACTGCTCCTGTAGACTAACGCTTCAACGTAGAAGAACAAAATTTGGTGAGCCAAGTGGGATTAGTGTACTGATCATTAGCAACAAGTATCATCAAGATTGGGTGAAAAAATATTTGCTGGTATTTCGGAAACTCGTTATTTCTTAGAAGCTTGGCAACCCCTCTCAATGAAAGTGCTTTTCCACAGTCTGTGCCTAGGGCTACTTGAAGAGGAAACAAACCATACAGACAAAACTCAGAACTCCTTTATTTTGTCTAGTTTCAAAGAGCTACTACAAACCATGTTGGATTTAGAGTTCCAAATTCATGTATCTATATAGGAGAGCACAGAGTGAAACCTAAATATAAAAACTGCTACTGTAGACGAACGCTTCATCCTAGAAGAACAAAATTTGGTGAGCCAAGTGGGAATTGTGAACTGATCATTACCACCATGTATCATCAAGATTGGGTGAAAAAATATTTGCTGGTATTTTGGAAACTCTTTATTTCTTAGAAGCTTGGCAACCCATCTCAATGAAAGTGCTTCCACAGTCTGTGCATAGGGCTACTTGAAGAGGAAACAAACCATAGAGAAAAAACTGAGAACTCCTTTATTTTGTCCAGTTTCAAAGAGCTACTACAATGCATGTTGGATTTAGAGTTCCAAATTCTTCTATCTATATAGGAGAGAACAGACAGAAACCTAAATATAAAAACTGCTACTGTAGACGAACGCTTCAACCTAGAAGAACAAAATTTGGTGAGCCAAGTGGATTTTGTGTACTGATCATTAGCAACAAGTATCATCAAGATTGGGTGAAAAAATATTTGCTGGTATTTCGGAAATTCTTTATTTCTTAGAAGCTTGGCAACACCTCTCAATGAAAGTGCTTTTCCACAGTCTGTGCCTAGGCTACTTGAAGAGGAAACAAACCATAGAGAAAAAAACTCAGAACTCCTTTATTTTGTCAAGTTTCAAAGAGCTACTACAAACCATGTTGGATTTAGAGTTCCAAATTCCTCTATCTATATATGAGAGAACAGAGTGAAACCTAAATATAAAAACTTCTACTGTAGACGAACGCTTCAACGTAGAAGAACAAAATTTGGTGAGCCAAGTGGGATTTGTGTACTGATCATTACCACCATGTATCATTAAGATTGGGTGAAAAAATATTTGCTGGTATTTCGGAAACTCGTAATTTCTTAGAAGCTTGGCAACCCCTCTCAATGAAAGTGCTTTTCCACAGTCTGTGACTAGGGCTACTTGAAGAGGAAACAAACCATAGAGACAAAACTGAGAACTCCTTTATTTTGTCAAGTTTCAAAGAGCTACTACAAACCATGTTGGATTTAGAGTTCCAAATTCATCTATCTATATAGGAGAGAACCCAGTGTAACTTAAATATAAAAACTGCTCCTGTAGACGAACGATTCAACGTAGAAGAACAAAATTTGGTGAGCCAAGTGGGATTTGAGTACTGATCATTACCACCAAGTATCATCAAAGTTGGGTGAAAAAATATTTGCTGGTATTTTGGAAACTCGTTATTTCTTAGAAGCTTGGCAACCCATCTCAATGAAAGTGCTTCCACAGTCTGAGCCTAGGGCTACTTGAAGAGGAAACAAACCATAGAGACAAAACTGAGACCTCCTTTATTTTGTCAAGTTTCAAAGAGCTACTACAATGCATGTTGGATTTAGAGTTCCAAATTCATCTATCTATATAGGAGAGAACATAGAGAAACCTAAATATAAAAACTGCTACTGTAGACGAACGCTTCAACCTAAAAGAACAAAATTTGGTGAGCCAAGTGGGATTTGTGTACTGATCATTAGCAACAAGTATCATCAAGATTGGGTGAAAAAATATTTGCTGGTATTTCGGAAACTCGTTATTTCTTAGAAGCTTGGCAACACCTCTCAATGAAAGTGCTTTTCCACAGTGTGTGCCTAGGGCTAATTGAAGAGGAAACAATCCATAGAGACAAAACTGAGAACTCCTTTATTTTGTCAAGTTTCATAGAGCTACTACAAACCTTTGTTGGATTTAGAGTTCCAAATTCATCTATCTATACAGCAGAAAACAGAGGGAAACCTAAATATAAAAACCGCTAATGTAGACGAACGCATCAACCTAGAAGAACAAAATTTGCTGAGTCAAGTGGGATTTGTGTACTGATCATTACCAGCAAGTATCATCAAGATTGGGTGAAAAAATATTTGCTGGTATTTCGGAAACTCGTTATTTCTTAGAAGCTTGGCAACGCCTCTCAATGAAAGTGCTTTTCCACAGTCTGTGCCTAGGGCTACTTGAAGAGGAAACAAACCATAGAGACAAAACTGAGAACTCCTATATTTTGTCAAGTTTCAAAGAGCTACTACAAACCATGTTGGATTTAGAGTTCCAAATTCATCTATCTATACAGGAGAGAACAGAGGGAAACCTAAATATAAAAACTGCTACTGTAGACGAACGCTTCAACCTAGAAGAACAAAATTTGGTGAGCCAAGTGGGATTTGAGTACTGATCATTACCACCAAGTATCATCAAGGTTGGGTGAAAAAATATTTGCTGGTATTTTGGAAACTCGTTATTTCTTAGAAGCTTGGCAACCCATCTCAATGAAAGTGCTTCCACAGTCTGAGCCTAGGGCTACTTGAAGAGGAAACAAACCATAGAGACAAAACTGAGAACTCCTTTATTTTGTCAAGTTTCAAAGAGCTACTACAATGCATGTTCGATTTAGAGTTCCAAATTCATCTATCTATATAGGAGAGAACAGAGAGAAACATAAATATAAAAACTGCTACTGTAGACGAACGCTTCAACCTAGAAGAACAAAATTTGGTGAGCCAAGTGGGATTTGTGTACTGATCATTAGCAACAAGTATCATCAAGATTGGGGGAAAAAATATTTGCTGGTAATTCGGAAACTCGTTTTTTCTTAGAAGCTTGGCAACCCATCTCAATGAAAGTGCTTTTCCACAGTCTGTGACTAGGGCTACTTGAAGAGGAAACAAACCATAGAGACAAAACTGAGAACTCCTTTATTTTGTCAAGTTTCAAATAGCTACTACAAACCTTTGTTGGATTTAGAGTTCCAAATTCATCTATCTATACAGGAGAGAACAGAGAGAAACCTAAATATAAAAACCGCTACTGTAGACGAACGCTTCAACCTAGAAGAACAAAATTTGGTGAGCCAAAAGGGATTTGTGTACTGATCATTACCACCAAGTATCATCAAGATTGGGTGAAAAAATATTTGCTGGTATTTCGGAAATCGTAATTTCTTAGAAGCTTGGCAACCCCTCTCAATGAAAGTGCTTTTCCACAGTCTGTGACTAGGGCTACTTGAAGAGGAAAGAAACCATAGAGACAAAACTGAGAACTCCTTTATTTTGTCAAGTTGCAAAGAGCTACTACAAACCATGTTCGATTTAGAGTTCCAAATTCAACTATCTATATCGGAGAGAACAGAGGGAAACCTAAATATACAAAATGCTATTGTAGACGAACGCTTCAACCTAGAAGAACAAAATTTGGTGAGCCAAGTGGGATTTGTGTACTGATCATTACCACCACGTATCATCAAGATTGGGTGAAAAAATATTTGCTGGTATTTTAGAAACTCGTTATTTCTTAGAAGCTTGGCAACCCATCTCAATGAAAGTGCTTTCCACAGTCTGTGCCTAGGGCTACTTGAAGAGGAAACAAACCATAGAGACAAAACTGAGAACTCCTTTATTTTGTCAAGTTTCAAAGAACTACTACAAACCTTTGTTGGATTTAGAGTTCCAAATTCATCTCTCTATACAGGAGAAAACAGAGGGAAACCTAAATATAAAAACCGCTAATGTAGACGAACGCTTCAACCTAGAAGAACAAAATTTGCTGAGTCAAGTGGGATTTGTGTACTGATCATTACCAGCAAGTATCATTAAGATTGGGTGAAAAAATATTAGCTGGTATTTCGGAAACTCGTAATTTCCTAGAAGCTTGGCAACCCCTCTCCATGAAAGTGCTTTTCCACAGTCTGTGCCAATGGCTACTTGAAGAGGAAACAAACCATAGAGACAAAACTGAGAACTCCTATATTTTGTCAAGTTTCAAAGAGCTACTACAAACCATGTTGGATTTAGAGTTCCAAATTCATCTATCTATACAGGAGAGAACAGAGGGAAACCTAAATATAAAAACTGCTACTGTAGACGAACGCTTCAACCTAGAAGAACAAAATTTGGTGAGCCAAGTGGGATTTGAGCACTGATCATTACCACCAAGTATCATCAAGGTTGGGTGAAAAAATATTTGCTTGTATTTTGGAAACTCGTTATTTCTTAGAAGCTTGGCAACCCATCTCAATGAAAGTGCATCCACAGTCTGAGCCTAGGGCTACTTGAAGAGGAAACAAACCATAGAGACAAAACTGAGAACTCCTTTATTTTGTCAAGTTTCAAAGAGCTACTACAATGCATGTTCGATTTAGAGTTCCAAATTCATCTATCCATATAGGAGAGAACAGAGAGAAACCTAAATATAAAAACTGCTACTGTAGACGAACGCTTCAACCTAGAAGAACAAAATTTGGTGAGCCAAGTGGGATTTGTGTACTGATCATTAGCAACAAGTATCATCAAGATTGGGTGAAAAAATATTTGCTGGTAATTCGGAAACTCGTTAATTCTTAGAAGCTTGGCAACCCCTCTCAATGAAAGTGCTTTTCCACAGTCTGTGACTAGGGCTACTTGAAGAGGAAACAAACCATAGAGTCAAAACAGAGAACTCCTTTATTTTGTCAAGTTTCAAAGAGCTACTACAAACCTTTGTTGGATTTAGAGTTCCAAATTCATCTCTCTATACAGGAGAAAACAGAGGGAAACCTAAATATAAAAACCGCTACTGTAGACGAACGCTTCAACCTAGAAGAACAAAATTTGGTGATTCAAGTGGGATTTGTGTACTGATCATTACCACCAAGTATCATCAAGTTTCGGTGAAAAAATATTTGCTGGTATTTCGGAAACTCGTAATTTCCTAGAAGCTTGGCAACCCCTCTCCATGAAA
>NW_027514123.1:27490-96492 GCF_048772815.1 Callospermophilus lateralis
AATCAAACACGGTTTGTGGTAGCTTCTTGAAACTTGACAAAATACAGTAGTTCTACGTTCTAACTCTAAGGTTTGTTTCCTCTTGATGTAGCCTTAAGAAGAGATTGGCGAATAACTCATTCAATGAAAGGCATTGTTAGGCTGCCAAAAAACTACAGTCTCCTGAAATCACAACATATATTTTTTCTTCTGACCTTCATGATACTTTCAAGTAATGAGCAGTACACCAATCAAACTTGGATGCCCAAGTTTCGTTCTCCTAGGTTGAAGCATTCCTTTGCAGGAACAGTTTGAATTTTCAGGTTTCACTGCGTTTTCTCCTATATTGACAGATGCAGTTAGAACTCTAAATCAAACACGGTTTGTGGTAGCTTCTTGAAACTTGACACAATACAGTAGTTCTACGTTCTATCTCTAAGGTTTGTTTCCTCTTGATGTAGCCTTAAGCAGAGACTGGCGAATAACTCATTCAATGAAAGGCGTTGTTAGGCTGCCAAAAAACTACAGTCTCCTGAAATCACAACATATATTTTTTCTTCCGACCTTCATGATACTTTCAAGTAATGAGCAGTACACCAATCAAACTTGGATGTCCATGTTTTGTTCTCCTAGTTTGAAGCATTCGTTTGCAGGAGAAGTTTGAATTTTTAGGTTTCACTGCGTTTTCTTCTATATTGACAGATGCAGTTAGAACTCTAAAACAAACACGGTTTGTGCTAGCCTCTTGAAACTAGACAAAATACAGTAGTTCTACGTTCTAACTCTAAGGTTTGTTTCCTCTTGATGTAGCCTTAAGCAGAGACTGGCGAATAACTCATTCAATGAAAGGTGTTGGTAGGCTGCCAAAAAACTACAGTCTCCTGAAATCACAAGATATATTTTTTCTTCCGACCTTCATGATAACTTCAAGTAATGAGCAGTACACCAATCAAACTTGGATGCCCAAGTTTCGTTCTCCTAGGTTGAAGCATTCGTTTGCAGGAACAGTTTGAATTTTTAGGTTGCACTGCGTTTTCTTCTATATTGACAGATGCAGTTAGAACTCTAAATCAAACACGGTTTGTGCTAGCCTCTTGAAACTTGACACAATACAATAGTTCTACGTTCTAACTCTAAGGTTTGTTTCCTCTTGATGTAGCATTAAGCAGAGACTGGCGAATAACACATTCAATGAAAGGCATTGTTAAGCTTTCAAAAAACTACCATCTCCTGAAATCACAACATATATTTTTTCTACCGAACTTCATGATACTTTCAAGTAATGAGCAGTACACCAATCAAACTTGGATGTCCAAGTTTCGTTCTCCTAGGTTGAAGCATTCGTTTGCAGGAACAGTTTGAGTTTTAAGGTTTCCCTGGGTTTTCTCCTATATTGACAGATGCAGTTAGAACTCTAAATCAAACACGGTTTGTGGTAGCTTCTTGAAACTTGACACAATACAGTAGTTCTCCGTTCTATCTCTAAGGTTTGTTTCCTCTTGATGTAGCCTTAAGCAGAGACTGGCGAATAACTCATTCAATGAAAGGCGTTGGTAGGCTGCCAAAAAACTACAGTCTCCTGAAATCACAACATATATTTTTTCTTCCGACCTTCATGATACTTTCAAGTAATGAGCAGTACACCAATCAAACTTGGATGCCCAAGTTTCGTTCTCCTAGGTTGAAGCACTCGTTTGCAGGAACAGTTTGAATTTTCAGGTTTCACTGCGTTTTCTTCTATATTGACAGATGCAGTTAGAACTCTAAAACAAACACGGTTTGTGCTAGCCTCTTGAAACTAGACAATATACAGTAGTTCTACGTTCTAACTCTAAGGTTTGTTTCCTCTTGATGTAGCCTTAAGCAGAGACTGGCGAATTACTCATTCAATGAAAGGCGTAGGTAGGCTGCCAAAAAACTACAGTCTCCTGAAATCACAAGATATATTTTTTCTTCCGACCTTCATGATAACTTCAAGTAATGAGCAGTACACCAATCAAACTTGGATGCCCAAGTTTCGTTCTCCTAGGTTGAAGCATTCGTTTGCAGGAAGAGTTTGAATTTTTAGGTTTCACTGCGTTTTCTTCTATATTGACAGATGCAGTTAGAACTCTAAATCAAACACGGTTTGTGCTAGCCTCTTGAAACTTGACACAATACAATAGTTCTACGTTCTAACTCAAAGGTTTGTTTTCTCTTGATGTAGCCTTAAGCAGAGACTGGCGAATAACACATTCAATGAAAGGCATTGTTAAGCTTTCAAAAAACTACCATCTCCTGAAATCACAAAACATATTTTTTCTTCCGAACTTCATGATACTTTCAAGTAATGAGCAGTACACCAATCAAACTTGGATGTCCAAGTTTCGTTCTCCTAGGTTGAAGCATTCGTTTGCAGGAAGAGTTTGAATTTTTAGGTTTCACTGCATTTTCTTCTATAGTGACAGATGCAGGTAGAACTCTAAATCAAACACGGTTTGTGGTAGCTTCTTGAAACTTGACACAATACAGTAGTTCTACGTTCTAACTCTAAGGTTTGTTTCCTCTTGATGTAGCCTTAAGCAGAGACTGGCGAATAACTCATTCACTGAAACTCGTTGGTAGGCTGCCAAAAAACGACAGTCTCCTGAAATCAAAACATATATTTTTTCTTCCGACCTTCATGATACTTTCAAGTAATGAGCAGTACACCAATCAAACTTGGATGCCCAAGTTTCATTCTCCTATGTTGAAGCATTCGTTTGCAGGAACAGTTTGAATTTTTAGGTTTCACTCTGTTTTCTCCTATATTGACAGATGCATTTCGAACTCTAAATCAAACACGGTTTGTGGTAGCTTCTTGAAACTTGACAAAATACAGTAGTTCTACGTTCTAACTCTAAGGTTTGTTTCCTCTTGATGTAGCCTTAAGCAGAGATTGGCGAATAACTCATTCAATGAAAGGCATTGTTAGGCTGCCAAAAAACTACAGTCTCCTGAAATCACAACATATATTTTTTCTTCTGACCTTCATGATACTTTCAAGTAATGAGCAGTACACCAATCAAACTTGGATGCCCAAGTTTCGTTCTCCTAGGTTGAAGCATTCCTTTGCAGGAACAGTTTGAATTTTTAGGTTTCACTGCGTTTATATCTATATTGACAGATGCAGTTAGAACTCTAAATCAAACACGGTTTGTGCTAGCTTCTTGAAACTTGACACAATACAGTAGTTCTACGTTCTATCTCTAAGGTTTGTTTCCTTTTGATGTAGCCTTAAGCAGAGACTGGCGAATAACTCATTCAATGAAAGGCATTGTTAGGCTGCCAAAAAACTACAGTCTCCTGAAATCACAACATATATTTTTTCTTCCGACCTTCATGATACTTCCAAGTATTGAGCAGTACACCAATCAAACTTGGATGTCCATGTTTCGTTCTCCTAGGTTGAAGCATTCGTTTGCAGGAACAGTTTGAATTTTTAGGTTTCCCTGCGTTTTCTCCTATATTGACAGATGCAGTTAGAACTCTAAATCAAACACGGTTTGTGGTAGCTTCTTGAAACTTGACACAATACAGTAGTTCTACATTCTATCTCTAAGGTTTTTTCCTCTTGATGTAGCCTTAAGCAGAGACTGGCGAATAACTCATTCAATGAAAGGCGTTGGTAGGCTGCCAAAAAACTACAGTCTCCTGAAATCACAACATATATTTTTTCTTCCGACCTTCATGATAACTTCAAGTAATGAGCAGTACACCAATCAAACTTGGATGCCCAAGTTTCGTTCTCCTACGTTGAAGCATTCGTTTGCAGGAACAGTTTGAATTTTCAGGTTTCACTGCGTTTTCTCCTATATTGACAGATGCAGTTAGAACTCTAAATCAAACACGGTTTGTGGTAGCTTCTTGAAACTTGACACAATACAGTAGTTCTACGTTCTATCTCTAAGGTTTGTTTCCTCTTGATGTAGCCTTAAGCAGAGACTGGCGAATAACTCATTCAATGAAAGGCGTTGTTAGGCTGCCAAAAAACTACAGTCTCCTGAAATCACAACATATATTTTTTCTTCCGACCTTCATGATAATTTCAAGTAATGAGCAGTACACCAATCAAACTTGGATGTCCATGTTTTGTTCTCCTAGTTTGAAGCATTCGTTTGCAGGAGAAGTTTGAATTTTTAGGTTTCACTGAGTTTTCTTCTATATTGACAGATGCAGTTAGAACTCTAAAACAAACACGGTTTGTGCTAGCCTCTTGAAACTAGACAAAATACAGTAGTTCTACGTTCTAACTCTAAGGTTTGTTTCAGCGTGATGTAGCCTTACGCAGAGACTGGCGAATAACTCATTCAATGAAAGGCGTTGGTAGGCTGCCAAAAAACTACAGTCTCCTGAAATCACAAGATATATTTTTTCTTCCCACCTTCATGATAACTTCAAGTAATGAGCAGTACACCAATCAAACTTGGATGCCCAAGATTCGTTCTCCTAGGTTGAAGCATTCGTTTGCAGGAAGAGTTTGAATTTTTAGGTTGCACTGCGTTTTCTTCTATATTGACAGGATGCAGTTAGAACTCTAAATCAAACACGGTTTGTGCTAGCCTCTTGAAACTTGACACAATACAATAGTTCTACGTTCTAACTCTAAGGTTTGTTTCCTCTTGATGTAGCATTAAGCAGAGACTGGCGAATAACACATTCAATGGAAGGCATTGTTAAGCTTTCAAAAAACTACCATCTCCTGAAATCACAACATATATTTTTTCTTTTGAACTTCATGATACTTTCAAGTAATGAGCAGTACACCAATCAAACTTGGATGTCCAAGTTTCGTTCTCCTAGGTTGAAGCATTCGTTTGCAGGAAGAGTTTGAATTTTTAGGTTTCACTGCATTTTCTTCTATATTGACAGATGCATTTCGAACTCTAAATCAAACACGGTTTGTGGTAGCTTCTTGAAACTTGACACAATACAGTAGTTCTACGTTCTAACTCTAAGGTTTGTTTCCTCTTGATGTAGCCTTAAGCAGAGACTGGCGAATAACTCATTCAATGAAAGGCGTTGTTAGGCTGCCAAAAAACTACAGTCTCCTGGAAATCACAACATATATTTTTTCTTCCGACCTTCATGATACTTTCAAGTAATGAGCAGTACACCAATCAAACTTGGATGTCCAAGTTTCGTTCTCCTAGTTTGAAGCATTCGTTTGCAGGAACAGTTTGAATTTTTAGGTTTCACTGCGTTTTCTTCTATATTGACAGATGCAGTTAGAACTCTAAATCAAACACGGTTTGTGCTAGCTTCTTGAAACTTGACACAATACAGTAGTTCTACGTTCTATCTCTAAGGTTTGTTTCCTTTTGATGTAGCCTTAAGCAGAGACTGGCGAATAACTCATTCATTGAAAGGCATTGTTAGGCTGCCAAAAAAATACAGTCTCGTGAAATCACAACATATATTTTTTCTTCCGACCTTCATGATACTTCCAAGTAATGAGCAGTACACCAATCAAACTTGGATGTCCAAGTTTCGTTCTCCTAGGTTGAAGCATTCCGTTTGCAGGAACAGTTTGAATTTTTAGGTTTCCCTGCGTTTTCTCCTATATTGACAGATGCAGTTAGAACTCTAAATCAAACAACGGTTTGTGGTAGCATCTTGAAACTTGACAAAATAAAGTAGTTCTACGTTCTATCTCTAAGGTTTGTTTCCTCTTGATGTAGCCTTAAGCAGAGACTGGCGAATAACTCATTCAATGAAAGGCGTTGGTAGGCTGCCAAAAAACTACAGTCTCCTGAAATCACAACATATATTTTTTCTTCCGACCTTCATGATACTTTCAAGTAATGAGTAGTACACCAATTAAACTTGGATGCCCAAGTTTCGTTCTCCTAGGTTGAAGCATTCGTTTGCAGGAACAGTTTGAATTTTTAGGTTTCACTCTGTTTTCTCCTATATTGACAGATGCATTCGAACTCTAAATCAAACACGGTTTGTGGTAGCTTCTTGAAACTTGACACAATAAAGTAGTTCTACGTTCTATCCCTAAGGTTTGTTTCCTCTTGATGTAGCCTTAAGCAGAGACTGTCGAATAACACTTTCAATGAAAGGCATTGTTAATCTTCCAAAAAACTACCATCTCCTGAAATCTCAATGTATATTTTCTCATCCAACCTTCATGATAACTTCAAGTAATGAGCAGTACACCAATTAAACTTGGATGCCCAAGTTTCGTTCTCCTAGGTTGAAGCATTCGTTTGCAGGAACAGTTTGAATTTTCAGGTTTCCCTGCGTTTTCTCCTATATTGACAGATGCAGTTAGAACCTCTAAATCAAACACGGTTTGTGGTAGCTTCTTGAAACTTGACACAATACAGTAGTTCTATATTCTATCTCTAAGGTTTGTTTCCTCTTGGATGTAGCCCTTAAGCAGAGACTGGCGAATAACTCATTCAATGAAAGGCGTTATTTGGCTGCCAAAAAACTACAGTCGCCTGAAATCACAACATATATTTTTTCTTCCGACCTTCATGATACTTTCAAGTAATGAGCAGTACAAAATCAAACTTGGATGTCCAAGTTTCGTTCTTTTAGGATGAAGCATTCGTTTGCAGGAACAGTTTGAATTTTAAGGTTTCACTGCATTTTCTCCTATATTGACAGATGCAGTTAGAACTCTAAATCAAACACGGTTTGTGGTAGCTTCTTGAAACTTGACACAATACAGTAGTTCTACGTTCTATCTCTAAGGTTTGTTTCCTCTTGATGTAGCTTAAGCAGAGACTGGCGAATAACTCATTCAATGAAAGGCTTGTTAGGCTGCCAAAAAACTACAGTCTCCTGAAATCACAACATATATTTTTTCTTCCGACCTTCATGATACTTTCAAGTAATGAGCAGTACACCAATCAAACTTGGATGTCCATGTTTTGTTCTCCTAGTTTGAAGCATTCGTTTGCAGGAGAAGTTTGAATTTTTAGGTTTCACTGCGTTTTCTTCTATATTGACAGATGCAGTTAGAACTCTAAAACAAACACGGTTTGTGCTAGCCTCTTGAAACTAGACAAAATACAGTAGTTCTACGTTCTAACTCTAAGGTTTGTTTACTCTTGATGTAGCCTTAAGCAGAGACTGGCGAATAACTCATTCAATGAAAGGCGTTGGTAGGCTGCCAAAAAACTACAGTCTCCTGAAATCACAAGATATTTTTTTCTTCCGACCTTCATGATAACTTCAAGTAATGAGCAGTACACCAATCAAACTTGGATGCCCAAGTTTCGTTCTCCTAGGTTGAAGCATTCGTTTGCAGGAAGAGTTTGAATTTTTAGGTTGCACTGCGTTTTCTTCTATATTGACAGATGCAGTTAGAACTCTAAATCAAACACGGTTTGTGCTAGCCTCTTGAAACTTGACACAATACAATAGTTCTACGTTCTAACTCTAAGGTTTGTTTCCTCTTGATGTAGCATTAAGCAGAGACTGGCGAATAACACATTCAATGAAAGGCATTGTTAAGCTTTCAAAAAACTACCATCTCCTGAAATCACAACATATATTTTTTCTACCGAACTTCATGATACTTTCAAGTAATGAGCAGTACACCAATCAAACTTGGATGTCCAAGTTTCGTTCTCCTAGGTTGAAGCATTCGTTTGCAGGAACAGTTTGAATTTTAAGGTTTCCCTGCGTTTTCTCCTATATTGACAGATGCAGTTAGAACACTAAATCAAACACGGTTTGTGGTAGCTTCTTGAAACTTGACACAATACAGTAGTTCTCCGTTTTATCTCTAAGGTTTGTTTCCTTTTGATGTAGCCTTAAGCAGAGACTGGCGAATAACTCATTCAATGAAAGGCATTGTTAGGCTGCCAAAAAACCTACAGTCTCCTGAAATCACAACATATATTTTTTCTTCCGACCTTCATGATACTTCCAAGTATTGAGCAGTACACCAATCAAACTTGGATGTCCAAGTTTCGTTCTCCTAGGTTGAAGCATTCGTTTGCAGGAACAGTTTGAATTTTTAGGTTTCCCTGCGTTTTCTCCTATATTGACAGATGCAGTTAGAACTCTAAATCAAACACGGTTTGTGGTAGCTTCTTGAAACTTGACACAATACAGTAGTTCTACATTCTATCTCTAAGGTTTTTTCCTCTTGATGTAGCCTTAAGCAGAGACTGGCGAATAACTCATTCAATGAAAGGCGTTGGTAGGCTGCCAAAAAACTACAGTCTCCTGAAATCACAACATATATTTTTTCTTCCGACCTTCATGATAACTTCAAGTAATGAGCAGTACACCAATCAAACTTGGATGCCCAAGTTTCGTTCTCCTACGTTGAAGCATTCGTTTGCAGGAACAGTTTGAATTTTCAGGTTTCACTGCGTTTTCTCCTATATTGACAGATGCAGTTAGAACTCTAAATCAAACACGGTTTGTGGTAGCTTCTTGAAACTTGACACAATACAGTAGTTCTACGTTCTATCTCTAAGGTTTGTTTCCTCTTGATGTAGCCTTAAGCAGAGACTGGCGAATAACTCATTCAATGAAAGGCGTTGTTAGGCTGCCAAAAAACTACAGTCTCCTGAAATCACAACATATATTTTTTCTTCCGACCTCATGATAATTTCAAGTAATGAGCAGTACACCAATCAAACTTGGATGTCCATGTTTTGTTCTCCTAGTTTGAAGCATTCGTTTGCAGGAGAAGTTTGAAATTTTTAGGTTTCACTGAGTTTTCTTCTATATTGACAGATGCAGTTAGAACTCTAAAACAAACACGGTTTGTGCTAGCCTCTTGAAACTAGACAAAATACAGTAGTTCTACGTTCTAACTCTAAGGTTTGTTTCCTCGTGATGAGAGACTGGCGAATAACTCATTCAATGAAAGGCGTTGGTAGGCTGCCAAAAAACTACAGTCTCCTGAAATCACAAGATATATTTTTTCTTCCGACCTTCATGATAACTTCAAGTAATGAGCAGTACACCAATCAAACTTGGATGCCCAAGATTCGTTCTCCTAGGTTGAAGCATTCGTTTGCAGGAAGAGTTTGAATTTTTAGGTTGCACTGCGTTTTCTTCTATATTGACAGATGCAGTTAGAACTCTAAATCAAACACGGTTTGTGCTAGCCTCTTGAAACTTGACACAATACTATAGTTCTACGTTCTAACTCTAAGGTTTGTTTCCTCTTGATGTAGCATTAAGCAGAGACTGGCGAATAACACATTCAATGGAAGGCATTGTTAAGCTTTCAAAAAACTTCCATCTCCTGAAATCACAACATATATTTTTTCTTTGAACTTCATGATACTTTCAAGTAATGAGCAGTACACCAATCAAACTTGGATGTCCAAGTTTCGTTCTCTAGGTTGAAGCATTCGTTTGCAGGAAGAGTTTGAATTTTTAGGTTTCACTGCATTTTCTTCTATATTGACAGATGCATTTCGAACTCTAAATCAAACACGGTTGTGGTAGCTTATTGAAACTTGACACAATACAGTAGTTCTACGTTCTAACTCTAAGGTTTGTTTCCTCTTGATGTAGCCTTAAGCAGAGACTGGCGAATAACTCATTCAATGAAAGGCGTTGTTAGGCTGCCAAAAAACTACAGTCTCCTGAAATCACAACATATATTTTTTCTTCCGACCTTCATGATACTTTCAAGTAATGAGCAGTACACCAATCAAACTGTGGATGTCCATGTTCGTTCTCCTAGGTTGAAGCATTCGTTTGCAGGAGAAGTTTGAATTTCTAGGTTTCACTGCGTTTTCTTCTATATTGACAGATGCAGTTAGAACTCTAAAACAAACACGGTTTGTGCTAGCCTCCTGAAACTAGACAATATACAGTAGTTCTACGTTATAACTCTAAGGTTTGTTTCCTCTTGATGTAGCCTTAAGCAGAGACTGGCGAATTACTCATTCAATGAAAGGCGTTGGTAGGCTGCCAAAAAACTACAGTCTCCTGAAATCACAAGATATATTTTTTCTTCCGACCTTCATGATAACTTCAAGTAATGAGCAGTACACCAATCAAACTTGGATGCCCAAGTTTCGTTCTCCTAGGTTGAAGCATTCGTTTGCAGGAAGAGTTTGAATTTTTAGGTTGCACTGCGTTTTCTTCTATATTGACAGATGCAGTTAGAACTCTAAATCAAACACGGTTTGTGCTAGCCTCTTGAAACTTGACACAATACAATAGTTCTACGTTCTAACTCTAAGGTTTGTTTCCTCTTGATGTAGCATTAAGCAGAGACTGGCGAATAACACATTCAATGAAAGGCATTGTTAAGCTTTCAAAAAACTACCATCTCCTGAAATCACAACATATATTTTTTCTTCCGAACTTCATGATACTTTCAAGTAATAAGCAGTACACCAATCAAACTTGGATGTCCAAGTTTCGTTCTCCTAGGTTGAAGCATTCGTTTGCAGGAAGAGTCTGAATTTTTAGGTTTCACTGCATTTTCTTCTATAGTGACAGATGCAGTTAGAACTCTAAATCAAACACGGTTTGTGGTAGCTTCTTGAAACTTGACACAATACAGTAGTTCTACGTTCTAACTCTAAGGTTTGTTTCCTCTTGATGTAGCCTTAAGCAGAGACTGGCGAATAACTCATTCAATGAAAGGCATTGTTAGGCTGCCAAAAAACTACAGTCTCCTGAAATCAAAACATATATTTTTTCTTCCGAACTTCATGATACTTTCAAGTAATTCGCAGTACACCAATCAAACTTGGATGCCCAAGTTTTGGTTCTCCTATGTTGAAGCATTCGTTTGCAGGAACAGTTTGAATTTTTAGGTTTCACTCTGTTTTCTCCTATATTGACAGATGCATTTCGAACTCTAAATCAAACACGGTTTGTGGTAGCTTCTTGAAACTTGACACAATACAGTAGTTCTACGTTCTAACTCTAATAAGGTTTGTTTCCTCTTGATGTAGCCTTAAGCAGAGACTGGCGAATAACTCATTCAATGAAAGGCATTGTTAGGCTGCCAAAAAACTACAGTCTCCTGAAATCACAACATATATTTTTTCTTCCGACCTTCATGATACTTTCAAGTAATGAGCAGTACACCAATCAAACTTGGATGTCCAAGTTTCGTTCTCCTAGGTTGAAGCATTCGTTTGCAGGAACAGTTTGAATTTTTAGGTTTCACTGCGTTTTCTTCTATATTGACAGATGCAGTTAGAACTCTAAATCAAACATGGTTTGTGCTAGATTTTTGAAACTCGACACAATACAGTAGTTCTACGTTCTATCTCTAAGGTTTGTTTCCTTTTGATGTAGCCTTAAGCAGAGACTGGCGAATAACTCATTCAATGAAAGGCATTGTTAGGCTGCCAAAAAACTACAGTCTCCTGAAATCACAACAAATATCTTTTCTTCCGACCTTCATGATACTTTCAAGTAATGAGCAGTACACCAATCAAACTTGGATGTCCAAGTTTCGTTCTCCTAGGTTGAAGCATTCGTTTGCAGGAACAGTTTGAATTTTTAGGTTTCCCTGTGTTTTCTCCTATATTGACAGATGCAGTTAGAACTCTAAATCAAACACGGTTTGTGGTAGCTTCTTGAAACTTGACACAATACAGTAGTTCTACGTTCTATCTCTAAGGTTTGTTTCCTCTTGATGTAGCCTTAAGCAGAGACTGGCGAATAACTCATTCAATGAAAGGCGTTGGTAGGCTGCCAAAAAAAGACAGTCTCCTGAAATCACAACATATATTTTTTCTTCCGACCTTCATGATAACTTCAAGTAATGAGCAGTACACCAATCAAACTTGGATGCCCAAGTTTCGTTCTCCTAGGTTGAAGCATTCGTTTGCAGGAAGAGTTTGAATTTTTAGGTTTCACTGCGTTTTCTTCTATATTGACAGATGCAGTTAGAACTCTAAATCAAACACGGTTTGTGCTAGCCTCTTGAAACTTGACACAATACAGTAGTTCTACGTTCTAACTCTAAGGTTTGTTTCCTCTTGATGTAGCCTTAAGCAGAGACTGGCGAATAACACATTCAATGAAAGGCATTGTTAAGCTTTCAAAAAACTACCGTCTCCTGAAATCACAACATATATTTTTTCTTCCGAACCTCATGATACTTTTAAGTAATGAGCAGTTCACCAATCAAACTTGGATGCCCAAGTTTCGTTCTCCTCTGTTGAAGCATTCGTTTGCAGGAACAGTTTGAATTTTTAGGTTTCACTCTGTTTTCTCCTATATTGACAGATGCATTTCGAACTCTAAATCAAACACGGTTTGTGGTAGCTTCTTGAAACTTGACAGAATAAAGTAGTTCTCCGTTCTATCCCTAAGGTTTGTTTCCTCTTGATGTAGCCTTAAGCAGAGACTGGCGAATAACACTTTCAATGAAAGGCATTGTTAAGCTTCCAAAAAACTACCATCTCCTGAAATCTCAATATATATTTTTTCATCCGACCTTCATAATAACTTCAAGTAATGAGCAGTACACCAATCAAACTTGGATGCCCAAGTTTCGTTCTCCTAGGTTAAAGCATTCGTTTGCAGAAACAGTTTGAATTTTTAGGTTTCCCTGCGTTTTCTCCTATATTGACAGATGCAGTTAGAACTCTAAATTAAACACGGTTTGTGGTAGCTTCTTGAAACTTGACACAATACAGTAGTTCTACGTTCTATCTCTAAGGTTTGTTTCCTCTTGATGTAGCCTTAAGCAGAGACTGGCGAATAACTCATTCAATGAAAGGCGTTGGTATGCTGCCAAAAAACTACAGTCTCCTGAAATCACAACATATATTTTTTCTTCCGACCTTCATGATACTTTCAAGTAATGAGCAGTACACCAATCAAACTTGGATGTCCAAGTTTCGTTCTTTTAGGTTGAAGCATTCGTTTGCAGGAACAGTTTGAATTTTTAGGTTTCCCTGCGTTTTCTCCTATATTGACAGATGCAGTTAGAACTCTAAATCAAACACGGTTTGTGGTAGCTTCTTGAAACTTGACACAATACAGTAGTTCTACGTTCTATCTCTAAGGTTTGTTTCCTCTTGATGTAGCCTTAAGCAGAGACTGGCGAATAACTCATTCAATGAAAGGTGTTGGTAGGCTGCCAAAAAACTACAGTCTCCTGAAATCACAACATATATTTTTTCTTCCGACCTTCATGATACTTTCAGGTAATGAGCAGTACACCAATCAAACTTGGATGCCCAAATTTCGTTCTCCTAGGTTGAAGCACTCGTTTTCAGGAACAGTTTGAATTTTCAGGTTTCACTGTGTTTTCTCCTATATTGACAGATGCAGTTAGAACTCTAAATCAAACAGGGTTTGTGCTAGCTTCTTGAACTTGACACAATACAGTAGTTCTACGTTCTAACTCTAAGGTTTGTTTCCTCTTGATGTAGCCTTAAGCAGAGACTGGCGAATAACTCATTCAATGAAAGGCGTTGGTAGGCTGCCAAAAAACTACAGTCTCCTGAAATCACAACATATATTTTTTCTTCCAACCTTCATGATAACTTCAAGTAATGAGCAGTACACCAATCAAACTTGGATGTCCAAGTTTCGTTCTCCTAGGTTGAAGCATTCGTTTGCAGGAAGAGTTTGAATTTTTAGGTTTCACTTCGTTTTCTTCTATATTGACAGATGCAGTTAGAACTCTAAATCAAACACGGTTTGTGCTAGCCTCTTGAAACTTGACACAATACAGTAGTTCTACGTTCTAACTCTAAGGTTTGTTTCCTCTTGATGTAGCCTTAAGCAGAGACTGGCGAATAACACATTCAATGAAAGGCATTGTTAAGCTTTCAAAAAACTACCATCTCCTGAAATCACAACATATATTTTTTCTTCCGAACTTCATGATACTTTCAAGTAATGAGCAGTACACCAATGAAACTTGGATGCCCAAGTTTCGTTCTCCTCTGTTGAAGCATTCGTTTGCAGGAACAGTTTGAATTTTTAGGTTACACTCTGTTTTCTCCTATATTGACAGATGCATTTCGAACTCTAAATCAAACACGGTTTTTGGTAGCTTCTTGAAACTTGACAGAATAAAGTAGTTCTACGTTCTATCTCTAAGGTTTGTTTCCTCTTGATGTAGCCTTAAGCAGAGACTGGCGAATAACACTTTCAATGAAAGGCATTGTTAAGCTTCCAAAAAACTACCATCTCCTGAAATCTCAATATATATTTTTTCATCCGACCTTCATAATAACTTCAAGTAATGAGCAGTACACCAATCAAACTTGGATGCCCAAGTTTCGTTCTCCTAGGTTAAAGCATTCGTTTGCAGAAACAGTTTGAATTTTTAGGTTTCCCTGCGTTTTCTCCTATATTGACAGATGCAGTTAGAACTCTAAATTAAACACGGTTTGTGGTAGCTTCTTGAAACTTGACACAATACAGTAGTTCTACGTTCTATCTCTAAGGTTTGTTTCCTCTTGATGTAGCCTTAAGCAGAGACTGGCGAATAACTCATTCAATGAAAGGCGTTGGTATGCTGCCAAAAAACTACAGTCTCCTGAAATCACAACATATATTTTTTCTTCCGACCTTCATGATACTTTCAAGTAATGAGCAGTACACCAATCAAACTTGGATGTCCAAGTTTCGTTCTTTTAGGTTGAAGCATTCGTTTGCAGGAACAGTTTGAATTTTTAGGTTTCCCTGCGTTTTCTCCTATATTGACAGATGCATTTAGAACTCTAAATCAAACACGGTTTGTGGTAGCTTCTTGAAACTTGACACAATACAGTAGTTCTACGTTCTATCTGTAAGGTTTGTTTAATCTTGATGTAGCCTTAAGCAGAGACTGGCGAATAACTCATTCAATGAAAGGTGTTGGTAGGCTGCCAAAAAACTACAGTCTCCTGAAATCACAACATATATTTTTTCTTCCGACCTTCATGATACTTTCAGGTAATGAGCAGTACACCAATCAAACTTGGATGCCCAAGTTTCGTTCTCCTAGGTTGAAGCACTCGTTTTCAGGAACAGTTTGAATTTTCAGGTTTCACTGTGTTTTCTCCTATATTGACAGATGCAGTTAGAACTCTAAATCAAACACGGTTTGTGCTAGCTTCTTGAACTTGACACAATACAGTAGTTCTACGTTCTAACTCTAAGGTTTGTTTCCTCTTGATGTAGCCTTAAGCAGAGACTGGCGAATAACTCATTCAATGAAAGGCGTTGGTAGGCTGCCAAAAAACTACAGTCTCCTGAAATCACAACATATATTTTTTCTTCCAACCTTCATGATAACTTCAAGTAATGAGCAGTACACCAATCAAACTTGGATGTCCAAGTTTCGTTCTCCTAGGTTGAAGCATTCGTTTGCAGGAAGAGTTTGAATTTTTAGGTTTCACTTCGTTTTCTTCTATATTGACAGATGCAGTTAGAACTCTAAATCAAACACGGTTTGTGCTAGCCTCTTGAAACTTGACACAATACAGTAGTTCTACGTTCTAACTCTAAGGTTTGTTTCCTCTTGATGTAGCCTTAAGCAGAGACTGGAGAATAACACATTCAATGAAAGGCATTGTTAAGCTTTCAAAAAACTACCATCTCCTGAAATCACAACATATATTTTTTCTTCCGAACTTCATGATACTTTCAAGTAATGAGCAGTACACCAATGAAACTTGGATGCCCAAGTTTCGTTCTCCTCTGTTGAAGCATTCGTTTGCAGGAACAGTTTGAATTTTTAGGTTACACTCTGTTTTCTCCTATATTGACAGATGCATTTCGAACTCTAAATCAAACACGGTTTTTGGTAGCTTCTTGAAACTTGACAGAATAAAGTAGTTCTACGTTCTATCTCTAAGGTTTGTTTCCTCTTGATGTAGCCTTAAGCAGAGACTGGCGAATAACACTTTCAATGAAAGGCATTGTTAAGCTTCCAAAAAACTACCATCTCCTGAAATCTCAATATATATTTTTTCATCCGACCTTCATGATAACTTCAAGTAATGAGCAGTACACCAATCAAACTTGGATGCCCAAGTTTCGTTCTCCTAGGTTGAAGCATTCGTTTGCAGGAACAGTTTGAATTTTTAGGTTTCACTGCGTTTTCTCCTATATTGACAGATGCAGTTAGAACTCTAAATTAAACACGGTTTGTGGTAGCTTCTTGAAACTTGACACAATACAGTAGTTCTACGTTCTATCTCTAAGGTTTGTTTCCTCTTGATGTAGCCTTAAGCAGAGACTGGCGAATAACTCATTCAATGAAAGGCGTTGGTAGGCTGCCAAAAAACTACAGTCTCCTGAAATCACAACATATATTTTTTCTTCCGACCTTCATGATACTTTCAAGTAATGAGCAGTACACCAATCAAACTTGGATGTCCAAGTTTCGTTCTCCTAGGTTGAAGCATTCGTTTGCAGGAACAGTTTGAATTTTTAGGTTTCCCTGCGTTTTCTCCTATATTGACAGATGCAGTTAGAACTCTAAATCAAACACGGTTTGTGCTAGCTTCTTGAAACTTGACACAATACAGTAATTCTACGTTCTATCTCTAAGGTTTGTTTCCTCTTGATGTAGCCTTAAGCAGAGACTGGCGAATAACTCATTCAATGAAAGGCGTTGGTAGGCTGCCAAAAAACTACAGTCTCCTGAAATCACAACATATATTTTTTCTTCCGACCTTCATGATACTTTCAGGTAATGAGCAGTACACCAATCAAACTTGGATGCCCAAGTTTCGTTCTCCTAGGTTGAAGCACTCGTTTTCAGGAACAGTTTGAATTTTCAGGTTTCACTGTGTTTTCTCCTATATTGACAGATGCAGTTAGAACTCTAAATCAAACACGGTTTGTGGTAGCTTCTTGAACTTGACACAATACAGTAGTTCTACGTTCTATCTCTAAGGTTTGTTTCCTCTTGATGTAGCCTTAAGCAGAGACTGGCGAATAACTCATTCAATGAAAGGCATTGGTAGGCTGCCAAAAAACTACAGTCTCCTGAAATCACAACATATATTTTTTCTTCCGACCTTCATGATACTTTCAAGTAATGAGCAGTACACCAATCAAACTTGGATGTCCATGTTTCGTTCTCCTAGGTTGAAGCATTCGTTTGCAGGAGAAGTTTGAATTTTTAGGTTTCACTGCGTTTTCTTCTATATTGACAGATGCAGTTAGAACTCTAAAACAAACACGGTTTGTGCTAGCCTCTTGAAACTAGACACAATACAGTAGTTCTACGTTCTAACTCTAAGGTTTGTTTCCTCTTGATGTAGCCTTAAGCAGAGACTGGCGAATAACACATTCAATGAAAGGCATTGTTAAGCTTTCAAAAAACTACCATCTCCTGAAATCACAACATATATTTTTTCTTCCGAACTTCATGATACTTCAAGTAATGAGCAGTACACCAATCAAACTTGGATGTCCAAGTTTCATTCTCCTAGTTTGAAGCATTCGTTTGCAGGAACAGTTTGAATTTTTAGGTTTCACTCTGTTTTCTCCTATATTGACAGATGCAGTTAGAACTCTAAATTAAACACGGTTTGTGGTAGCTTCTTGAAACTTGACGCAATACAGTAGTTCTACGTTCTATCTCTAAGGTTTGTTTCCTCTTGATGTAGCCTTAAGCAGAGACTGGCGAATAACACATTCCATGAAAGGCGTTGGTAGGCTGCCAAAAAACTACAGTCTCCTGAAATCACAACATATATTTTTTCTTCCGACCTTCATGATACTTTCAGGTAATGAGCAGTACACCAATCAAACTTGGATGTCCAAGTTTCGTTCTCCTAGGTTGAAGCATTCATTTGCAGTAACAGTTTGAATTTTTAGGTTTCACTGCGTTTTCTTCTATATTGACAGATGCAGTTAGAACTCTAAATCAAACACGGTTTGTGCTAGCTTCTTGAAGCTTGACTCAATACAGTAGTTCTACGTTCTATCTGTAAGGTTTGTTTCCTTTTGATGTAGCCTTAAGCAGAGACTGGCGAATAACTCATTCAATGAAAGGCATTGTTAGGCTGCCAAAAAACTACAGTCTCCTGAAATCACAACATATATTTTTTCTTCCGACCTTCATGATACTTTCAAGTAATGAGCAGTACACCAATCAAACTTGGATGTCCAAGTTTCATTCTCCTAGTTTGAAGCATTCGTTTGCAGGAACAGTTTGAATTTTTAGGTTTCCCTGCGTTTTCTCCTATATTGACAGATGCAGTTAGAACTCTAAATCAAACACGGTTTGTGGTAGCTTCTTGAAACTTGACACAATACAGTAGTTCTACGTTCTATCTCTAAGGTTTGTTTCCTCTTGATGTAGCCTCAAGCAGAACTGGCGAATAACTCATTCAATGAAAGGCGTTGGTAGGCTGCCAAAAAACTACAGTCTCCTGAAATCAGAATGTATATTTTTTCTTCCGACCTTCATGATACTTTCAAGTAATGAGCAGTACACAAATCAAACTTGGATATCCAAGTTTCGTTCTCCTAGGTTGAAGCACTCGTTTGCAGGAACAGTTTGAATTTTCAGGTTTCACTGCGTTTTCTCCTATATTGACAGATGCAGTTAGAACTCTAAATCAAACACGGTTTGTGCTAGCTTCTTGAACTTGACACAATACAGTAGTTCTACGTTCTATCTCTAAGGTTTGTTTCCTTTTGATGTAGCCTTAAGCAGAGACTGGCGAATAACTCATTCAATGAAAGGCATTGTTAGGCTGCCAAAAAACTACAGTCTCCTGAAATCACAACATATATTTTTTCTTCCGACCTTCATGATACTTTTAAGTAATGAGGAGTACACCAATCAAACTTGGATGTCCATGTTTGGTTCTCCTAGGTTGAAGCATTCGTTTGCAGGAGAAGTTTGAATTTTTAGGTTTCACTGCGTTTTCTTCTATATTGACAGATGCAGTTAGAACTCTAAATCAAACACGGTTTGTGGTAGCCTCTTGAAACTAGACACAATACAGTAGTTCTACGTTCTATCCCTAAGGTTTGTTTCCTCTTGATGTAGCCTTAAGCAGAGACTGGCGAATTACACTTTCAATGAAAGGCATTGTTAAGCTTCCAAAAAACTACCATCTCCTGAAATCTCAATATATATTTTTTCATCCGACCTTCATAATAACTTCAAGTAATGAGCAGTACACCAATCAAACTTGGATGCCCAAGTTTCGTTCTCCTAGGTTGAAGCATTCGTTTGCAGGAACAGTTTGAATTTTTAGGTTTCCCTGCGTTTTCTCCTATATTGACAGATGCAGTTAGAACTCTAAATTAAACACGGTTTGTGGTAGCTTCTTGAAACTTGACACAATACAGTAGTTCTACGTTCTATCTCTAAGGTTTGTTTCCTCTTGATGTAGCCTTAAGCAGAGACTGGCGAATAACTCATTCAATGAAAGGCGTTGGTAGGCTGCCAAAAAACTACAGTCTCCTGAAATCACAACATATAGTTTTTTCTTCCGACCTTCATGATACTTTCAAGTAATGAGCAGTACACCAATCAAACTTGGATGTCCATGTTTCGTTCTCCTAGGTTGAAGCATTCGTTTGCAGGAGAAGTTTGAATTTTTAGGTTTCACTGCGTTTTCTTCTATATTGACAGATGCAGTTAGAACTCTAAAACAAACACGGTTTGTGCTAGCCTCTTGAAACTTGACACAATACAGTAGTTCTACGTTCTAACTCTAAGGTTTGTTTCCTCTTGATGTAGCCTTAAGCAGAGACTGACGAATAACACATTCAATGAAAGTCATTGTTAAGCTTCCAAAAAACTACAGTCTCCTGAAATCACAACATATATTTTTTCTTCCGAACTTCATGATACTTTCAAGTAATGAGCAGTACACCAATCAAACTTGGATGTCCAAGTTTCGTTCTCCTAGGTTGAAGCATTGGTTTGCAGGAACAGTTTGAAGTTTTAGGTTTCACTGCGTTTTCTTCTATATTGACAGATGCAGTTAGAACTCTAAATCAAACACGGTTTGTGCTAGCTTCTTGAAACTTGACACAATACAGTAGTTCTACGTTCTAACTCTAAGGTTTGTTTCCTCTTGATGTAGCCTTAAGCAGAGACTGGCGAATAACTCATTCAATGAAAGGCGTTGGTAGGCTGCCAAAAAACTACAGTCTCCTGAAATCACAACATACATTTTTTCTTCCGACCTTCATGATACTTTCAAGTAATGTGCAGTACACCAATCAAACTTGGATGTCCAAGTTTCGTTATCCTAGGTTGAAGCATTCGTTTGCAGGAACAGTTTGAATTTTTAGGTTTCACTGCGTTTTCTTCTATATTGACAGATGCAATTCGAACTCTAAATCAAACACGGTTTGTGCTAGCTTCTTGAAACTTGACACAATACAGTAGTTCTACGTTCTATCTCTAAGGTTGTTTCCTCTTGATGTAGCCTTAAGCAGAGACTGGCGAATAGCTCATTCAATGAAAGGCATTGTTAAGCTGCCAAAAATCTACAGTCTCCTGAAATCACAACATATATTTTTTCTTCCGACCTTCATGATAACTTCAAGTAATGAGCAGTACACCAATCAAACTTGGATGCCCAAGTTTCGTTCTCCTAGGTTGAAGCATTCCTTTGCAGGAACAGTTTGAATTTTTAGGTTTCACTGCGTTTTCTCCTATATTGACAGATACAGTTAGAACTCTAAATTAAACACGGTTGTGGTAGCTTCTTGAAACTTGACACAATACAGTAGTTCTACGTTCTATCTCTAAGGTTTGTTTCCTTTTGATGTAGCCTTAAGCAGAGACTGGCGAATAACTCATTCAATGAAAGGCGTTGGTAGGCTGCCAAAAAACGACAGTCTCCTGAAATCAAAACATATATTTTTTCTTCCGACCTTCATGATACTTTCAAGTAATGAGCAGTACACCAATCAAACTTGGATGCCCAAGTTTCGTTCTCCTATGTTGAAGCATTCGTTTGCAGGAACAGTTTGAATTTTTAGGTTTCACTCTGTTTTCTCCTATATTGACAGATGCAGTTCGAACTCTAAATCAAACACGGTTTGTGGTAGCTTCTTGAAACTTGACACAATAAAGTAGATCTACGTTCTATCCCTATGGTTTGTTTCCTCTTGATGTAGCCTTAAGCAGAGGCTGGCGAATAACACTTTCAATGAAAGGCATTGTTAAGCTTCCAAAAAACTACCATCTCCTGAAATATCAATGTATATTTTTTCATCCGACCTTCATGATAACTTCAAGTAATGAGCAGTACACCAATCAAACTTGGATGCCGAAGTTTCGTTCTCCTAGGTTGAAGCATTCGTTTGCAGGAAGAGTTTGAATTTTTAGGTTTCACTGCGTTTTCTTCTATATTGACAGATGCAGTTAGAACTCTAAATCAAACACGGTTTGTGCTAGCCTCTTGAAACTTGACACAATACAGTAGTTCTACGTTCTAACTCTAAGGTTTGTTTCCTCTTGATGTAGCCTTAAGCAGAGACTGGCGAATAACACATTCAATGAAAGGCATTGTTAAGCTTTCAAAAAACTAACATCTCCTGAAATTACAACATATATTTTTTCTTCCGAAATTCATGATACTTTCAAGTAATGAGCAGTACACCAACCAAACTTGGACGTCCAAGTTTCGTTCTCCTAGGTTGAAGCATTCGTTTGCAGGAAGAGTTTGAATTTTTAGGTTTCACTGCGTTTTCTTCTATAGTGACAGATGCAGTTAGAAATCTAAATCAAACACGGTTTGTGCTAGCCTCTTGAAATTTGACACAATACAGTAGTTCTACGTTCTAACTCTTAGGTTTGTTTCCTCTTGATGTAGCCTTAAGCAGAGACTGGCGAATAACTCATTCAATGAAAGGCGTTGGTAGGCTGCCAGAAAACTACAGTCTCCTGAAAACAACATATATTTTTTTCCGACCTTCATGATAACTTCAAGTAATGAGCAGTACACCAATCAAACTTGGATGCCCAGGTTTCGTTCTCCTAGGTTGAAGCATTCGTTTGCAAGAAGAGTTTGAATTTTTAGGTTTCACTGTGTTTTCTTCTATATTGACAGATGCAGTTAGAACTCTAAATCAAACACGGTTTGTGCTAGCCTCTTGAAACTTGACACAATACAGTAGTTCTACGTTCTAACTCTAAGGTTTGTTTGCTTTTGATGTAGCCTTAAGAAGAGACTGGCGAATAACTCATTCAATGAAAGGCGTTGGTAGGCTGCCAAAAAACGACAGTCTCCTGAAATCAAAACATATATTTTTTCTTCCGACCTTCATGATACTTTCAAGTAATGAGCAGTACACCAATCAAACTTGGATGCCCAAGTTTCGTTCTCCTATGTTGAAGCATTCGTTTGCAGGAAGAGTTTGAATTTTTAGGTTTCACTCTGTTTTCTCCTATATTGACAGATGCAGTTCGAACTCTAAATCAAGCACGGTTTGTGGTAGCTTCTTGAAACTTGACACAATACAGTAGTTCTACGTTCTATCTCTAAGGTTTGTTTCCTCTTGATGTAGCCTTAAGCAGAGACTCCCGAATAACTCATTCAATGAAAGGCATTGTTAGGCTGCCAAAAAACTACAGTCTCCTGAAATCACAACATATATTTTTCTTCCGACCTTCATGATACTTTCAAGTAATGATCAGTACACCAATCAAACTTGGATGCCCAAGTTTCGTTCTCCTAGGTTGAAGCATTCGTTTGCAGGAACAGTTTGAATTTTTAGGTTTCACTGCGTTTTCTTCTATAGTGACAGATGCAGTTAGAACTCTAAATCAAACACGGTTTGTGCTAGCCTCTTGAAACTTGACACAATACAGTAGTTCTACGTTCTAACTCGAAGGTTTGTTTCCTCTTGATGTAGCCTTAAGCAGAGACTGGCGAATAACACATTCAATGAAAGTCATTGTTAAGCTTCCAAAAAACTACAGTCTCCTGAAATCACAACATATATTTTTTCTTCCGAACTTCATGATACTTTCAAGTAATGAGCAGTACACCAATCAAACTTGGATGTCCAAGTTCCGATCTCCTAGGTTGAAGCATTCGTTTGCAGGAACAGTTTGAATTTTTAGGTTTCACTGCGTTTTCTTCTATATTGACAGATGCAGTTAGAACTCTAAATCAAACACGGTTTGTGCTAGCTTCTTGAAACTTGACACAATACAGTAGTTCTACGTTCTAACTCTAAGGTTTGTTTCCTCTTGATGCAGCCTTAAGCAGAGACTGGCGAATTACTCATTCAATGAAAGGCATTGTTAAGCTGCCAAAAAACTACAGTTTCCTGAAATCACAACATATATTTTTTCTTCCGACCTTCATGATAACTTCAAGTAATGAGCAGTACACCAATCAAACTTGAGTGCCCAATTTTCGTTCTCCTAGGTTGAAGCATTCCTTTGCAGGAACAGTTTGAATTTTTAGGTTTCACTGCGTTTTCTCCTATATTGACAGATACAGTTAGAACTCTAAATTAAACACGGTTGTGGTAGCTTCTTGAAACTTGACACAATACAGTAGTTCTACGTTCTATCTCTAAGGTTTGTTTCCTCTTGATGTAGCCTTAAGCAGAGACTGGCGAATAACTCATTCTATGAAAGGCGTTGGTAGGCTGCCAAAAAACGACAGTCTCCTGAAATCAAAACATATATTTTTTTCTTCCGACCTTCATGATACTTTCAAGTAATGAGCAGTACACCAATCAAACTTGGATGTCCAAGTTTCGTTCTCCTATGTTGAAGCATTCGTTTGCAGGAACAGTTTGAATTTTTAGGTTTCACTCTGTTTTCTCCTATATTGACAGATGCAGTTCGAACTCTAAATCAAACACGGTTTGTGGTAGCTTCTTGAAACTTGACACAATAAAGTAGTTCTACGTTCTATCCCTACGGTTTGTTTCCTCTTGATGTAGCCTTAAGCAGAGACTGGCGAATAACTCATTCAATGAAAGGCGTTGGTAGGCTGCCAAAAAACTACAGTCTCCTGAAATCACAACATATATTTTTTCTTCCGACCTTCAAGATACTTTCAAGTAATGAGCAGTACACCAATCAAACTTGGATGTCCATGTTTCGTTCTCCTAGGTTGAAGAATTCGTTTGCAGGAAGAGTTTTAATTTTTAGGTTTCACTGCGTTTTCTTCCATATTGACAGATGCAGTTAGAACTCTAAAAGAAACACGGTTTGTGCTAGCCTCTTGAAACTTGACACAATACAGTAGTTCTACGTTCTAATTCTAAGGTTTGTTTCCTCTTGATGTAGCCTTAAGCAGAGACTGACGAATAACTCATTCAATGAAAGGCGTTGGTAGGCTGCCAAAAAACTACAGTCTCCTGAAATAACAACATATATTTTTTCTTCCGACCTTCATGATACTTTCAAGTAATGAGCAGTACACCAATCAAACTTGGATGCCCAAGTTTCGTTCTCCTAGGTTGAAGCATTCGTTTGCAGGAACAGTTTGAATTTTTAGGTTTCACTCTGTTTTCTCCTATATTGACAGATGCAGTTCGAACTCTAAATCAAACACGGTTTGTGGTAGCTTCTTGAAACTTGACACAATAAAGTAGTTCTATGTTCTATCCCTACGGTTTGTTTCCTCTTGATGTAGCCTTAAGCAGAGGCTGGCGAATAACACTTGCAATGAAAGGCATTGTTAAGCTTCCAAAAAACTACCATCTCCTCAAATCTCAATGTATATTTTTTCATCTGACCTTCATGATAACTTCAAGTAATGAGCAGTACACCAATCAAACTTGGATGCCGAAGTTTCGTTTTCCTAGGTTGAAGCATTTGTTTGCAGGAAGAGTTTGAATTTTTAGGTTTCACTGCGTTTTCTTCTATATTGACAGATGCAGTTAGAACTCTAAATCAAACACGGTTTGTGCTAGCCTCTTGAAACTTGACACAATACAGTAGTTCTACGTTGTAACTCTAAGGTTTGTTTCCTCTTGATGTAGCCTTAAGCAGAGACTGGCGAATAACACATTCAATGAAAGGCATTGTTAAGCTTTCAAAAAACTAACATCTCCTGAAATCACAACATATATTTTTTCTTCCGAACTTCATGATACTTTCAAGTAATGAGCAGTACACCAATCAAACTTGGATGTCCAAGTTTCGTTCTCCTAGGTTGAAGCATTCGTTTGCAGGAAGAGTTTGAATTTTTAGGTTTCACTGCGTTTTCTTCTATAGTGACAGATGCAGTTAGAACTCTAAATCAAACACGGTTTGTGCTAGCCTCTTGAAACTTGACACAATACAGTAGTTCTACGTTCTGTCTCTAAGGTTTGTTTCCTCTTGATGTAGCCTTAAGCAGAGACTGGCGAATAACTCATTCAATGAAAGGCATTGTTAAGCTGCCAAAAAACTACAGTCTCCTGAAATCACAACATATATTTTTTCTTCCGACCTTCATGATAACTTCAAGTAATGAGCAGTACACCAATCAAACTTGGATGCCCAGGTTTCGTTCTCCTAGGTTGAAGCATTCGTTTGCAGGAAGAGTTTGAATTTTTAGGTTTCACTGCGTTTTCTTCTATATTGACAGATGCAGTTAGAACTCTAAATCAAACACGGTTTGTGCTAGCCTCTTGAAACTTGACACAATACAGTAGTTCTACGTTCTAACTCTAAGGTTTGTTTCCTTTTGATGTAGCCTTAAGAAGAGACTGGCGAATAACTCATTCAATGAAAGGCGTAGGTAGGCTGCCAAAAAACGACACTCTCCTGAAATCAAAACATATATTTTTTCTTCTGACCTTCATGATACTTTCAAGTAATGAGCAGTACACCAATCAAACTTGGATGCCCAAGTTTCGTTCTCCTATGTTGAAGCATTCGTTTGCAGGAAGAGTTTGAATTTTTAGGTTTCACTCTGTTTTCTCCTATATTGACAGATGCAGTTCGAACTCTAAATCAAACACGGTTTGTGGTAGCTTCTTGAAACTTGACACAATACAGAAGTTCTACGTTCTATCTCTAAGGTTTGTTTCCTCTTGATGTAGCCTTAAGCAGAGACTCCCGAATAACTCATTCAATGAAAGGCATCGTTAGGCTGCCAAAAAACTACAGTCTCCTGAAATCACAACATATATTTTTTCTTCCGACCTTCATGATACTTTCAAGTAATGAGCAGTACACCAATCAAACTTGGATGTCCATGTTTTGTTCTCCTAGGTTGAAGCATTCGTTTGCAGGAGAAGTTTGAATTTTTAGGTTTCACTGCATTTTCTTCTATATTGACAGATGCAGTTAGAACTCTAAAACAAACACGGTTTGTGCTAGCCTCTTGAAACTTGACACAATACAGTAGTTCTACGTTCTAACTCTAAGGTTTGTTTCCTCTTGATGTAGCCTTAAGCAGAGACTGACGAATAACTCATTCAATGAAAGGCGTTGGTAGGCTGCCAAAAAACTACAGTCTCCTGAAATCACAACATATATTTTTTCTTCCGACCTTCATGATACTTTCAAGTAATGAGCAGTACACCAATCAAACTTGGATGCCCAAGTTTCGTTCTCCTAGGTTGAAGCATTCGTTTGCAGGAACAGTTTGAATTTTTAGGTTTCACTCTGTTTTCTCCTATATTGACAGATGCAGTTCGAACTCTAAATCAAACACGGTTTGTGGTAGCTTCTTGAAACTTGACACAATAAAGTAGTTCTACGTTCTATCCCTATGGTTTGTTTCCTCTTGATGTAGCCTTAAGCAGAGACTGGCCAATAACACTTTCAATGAAGGGCATTGTTAAGCTTCCAAAAAACTACCATCTCCTGAAATCTCAATGTATATTTTTTCATCCGACCTTCATGATAACTTCAAGTAATGAGCAGTACACCAATCAAACTTGGATGCCGAAGTTTCGTTCTCCTAGGTTGAAGCATTCGTTTGCAGGAAGAGTTTGAATTTTTAGGTTTCACTGCGTTTTCGTCTATATTGACAGATGCAGTTAGAACTCTAAATCAAACACGGTTTGTGCTAGCCTCTTGAAACTTGACACAATACAGTAGTTCTACGTTCTAACTCTAAGGTTTGTTTCCCCTTGATGTAGCCTTAAGCAGAGACTGGCGAATAACACATTCAATTAAAGGCATTGTTAAGCTTTCAAAAAACTAACATCTCCTGAAATCACAACATATATTTTTTCTTCCGAACTTCATGATACTTTCAAGTAATGAGCAGTACACCAATCAAACTTGGATGTCCAAGTTTCGTTCTCCTAGGTTGAAGCATTCGTTTGCAGGAAGAGTTTGAATTTTTAGGTTTCACTGCGTTTTCTTCTATAGTGACAGATGCAGTTAGAACTCTAAATCAAACACGGTTTGTGCTAGCCTCTTGAAACTTGACACAATACAGTAGTTCTACGTTCTAACTCGAAGGTTTGTTTCCTCTTGATGTAGCCTTAAGCAGAGACTGGCGAATAACTCATTCAATGAAAGGCGTTGGTAGGCTGCCAAAAAACTACAGTCTCCTGAAATCACAACATATATTTTTTCTTCCGACCTTCATGATACTTTCAAGTAATGAGCAGTACACCAATCAAACTTGGATGTCCATGTTTCGTTCTCCTAGGTTGAAGCATTCGTTTGCAGGAGAAGTTTGAATTTTTATTTTTCACTGCGTTTTCTTCTATATTGACAGATGCAGTTAGAACTCTAAAACAAACACGGATTGTGCTAGCCTCTTGAAACTTGACACAATACAGTAGTTCTACGTTCTAACTCTAAGGTTTGTATCCTCTTGATGTAGCCTTAAGCAGAGACTGACGAATAACTCATTCAATGAAAGGCGTTGGTAGGCTGCCAAAAAACTACAGTCTCCTGAAATCACAACATATATTTTTTCTTCCGACCTTCATGATACTTTCAAGTAATGAGCAGTACACCAATCAAACTTGGATGCCCAAGTTTCGTTCTCCTAGGTTGAAGCATTCGTTTGCAGGAAGAGTTTGAATTTTTAGGTTTCACTGCGTTTTCTTCTATATTGACAGATGCAGTTAGAACTCTAAATCAAACACGGTTTGTGCTAGCCTCTTGAAACTTGACACAATACAGTAGTTCTACGTTCTAACTCTAAGGTTTGTTTCCTCTTGATGTAGCCTTAAGCAGAGACTGGCGAATAACACATTCAATGAAAGGCATTGTTAAGCTTTCAAAAAACTAACATCTCCTGAAATCACAACATATATTTTTTCTTCCGAACTTCATGATACTTTCAAGTAATGAGCAGTACACCAATCAAACTTGGATGTCCAAGTTTCGTTCTCCTACGTTGAAGCATTCATTTGCAGGAACAGTTTGAATTTTCAGGTTTCACTGCGTTTTCTAATATATTGACAGATGCAGTTAGAACTCTAAATAAAACACGGTTTGTGGTAGCTTCTTGAAACTTGACACAATACTGTAGTTCTACGTTCTATCTCTAAGGTTTGTTTCCTCCTGATGTAGCCTTAAGCAGAGACTGGTGAATAACTCATTCAATGAAAGGCGTTGGTAGGCTGCCAAAAAACTACAGTCTCCTGAAATCACAACATATATTTTTTCTTCCGACCTTCATGATACTTTCAAGTAATGAGCAGTACACCAATCAAACTTGGATGTCCATGTTTCGTTCTCCTAGGTTGAAGCATTCTTTTGCAGGAGAAGTTTGAATTTTTAGGTTTCACTGCGTTTTCTTCTATCGTGACAGATGCAGTTAGAACTCTAAATCAAACACGGTTTGTGCTAGCCTCTTGAAACTAGACACAATACAGTAGTTCTACGTTCTAACTCTAAGGTTTGTTTCCTCTTGATGTAGCCTTAAGCAGAGACTGGCGAATAACTCATTCAATGAAAGGCGTTGCTAGGCTGCCAAAAAATGACAGTCTCCTGAAATCACAACATATATTTTTTCTTCCGACCTTCATGATAACTTCAAGTAATGAGCAGTACACCAATCAAACTTGGATGCCCAAGTTTCGTTCTCCTAGGTTGAAGCATTCGTTTGCAGGAAGAGTTTGAATTTTTAGGTTTCACTCTGTTTTCTCCTATATGGACAGATGCAGTTCGAACTCTAAATCAAACACGGTTTGTGGTAGCTTCTTGAAACTTGACACAATAAAGTAGTTCTACGTTCTATCTCTAAGGTTTGTTTCCTCTTGATGTAGCCTTAAGCAGAGAATGGCGAATAACTCATTCAATGAAAGGCGTTGGTAGGCTGCCAAAAAACTACAGTCTCCTGAAATCACAACATATATTTTTTCTTCCGACCTTCATGATACTTTCAAGTAATGACCAGTACACCAATCAAACTTGGATGTCCAAGTTTCGTTCTCCTAGGTTGAAGCATTCGTTTGCAGGAACAGTTTGAATTTTTCGGTTTCACTGCGTTTTCTCCTATATTGACAGATGCAGTTAGAACTCTAAATCAAACACGGTTTGTGGTAGCTTCTTGAAACTTGACACAATACAGTAGTTCTACGTTCTATCTCTAAGGTTTGTTTCCTCTTGACGTAGCCTTAAGCAGAGACTGGCGAATAACTCATTCAATGAAAGGCGTTGGTAGGCTGCCAAAAAACTACAGTCTCCTGAAATCACAACATATATTTTTTCTTCCGACATTCATGATAACTTCAAGTAATGAGCAGTACACCAATCAAACTTGGATGCCCAAGTTTCGTTCTCCTACGTTGAAGCATTCGTTTGCAGGAACAGTTTGAATTTTCAGGTTTCACTGCGTTTTCTCCTATATTGACAGATGCAGTTAGAACTCTAAATAAAACACGGTTTGTGGTAGCTTCTTAAAACTTGACACAATACAGTAGTTCTACGTCCTATCTCTAAGGTTTGTTTCCTCTTGATGTAGCCTTAAGCAGAGACTGGCAAATAACTCATTCAATGAAAGGCGTTGGTAGGCTGCCAAAAAACTACAGTCTCCTGAAATCACAACATATATTTTTTCTTCCGAACTTCATGATACTTTCAAGTAATGAGCAGTACACCAATCAAACTTGGATGCCCAAGTTTCGTTCTCCTAGGTTGAAGCACTCGTTTGCAGGAACAGTTTGAATTTTCAGGTTTCACTGCGTTTTCTCCTATATTGACAGATGCAGTTAGAACTCTAAATCAAACACGGTTTGTGGTAGCTTCTTGAACTTGACACAATACAGTAGTTCTACGTTCTATCTCTAAGGTTTGTTTCCTCTTGATGTAGCCTTAAGCAGAGACTGGTGAATAACTCATTCAATGAAAGGCGTTGGTAGGCTGCCAAAAAACTACAGTCTCCTGAAATCACAACATATATTTTTTCTTCCGACCTTCATGATACTTTCAAGTAATGAGAAGTACACCAATCAAACTTGGATGTCCATGTTTCGTTCTCCTAGGTTGAAGCATTCGTTTGCAGGAGAAGTTTGAATTTTTAGGTTTCACTGCGTTTTCTTCTATATTGACAGATGCAGTTAGAACTCTAAAACAAACACGGTTTGTGCTAGCCTCTTGAAACTAGACACAATACAGTAGTTCTACGTTCTAACTCTAAGGTTTGTTTCCTCTTGATGTAGCCTTAAGCAGAGACTGGCGAATAACTCATTCAATGAAAGGCGTTGGTAGGCTGCCAAAAAACTACAGTCTCCTGAAATCACAACATATATTTTTTCTTCCGACCTTCATGATAACTTCAAGTAATGAGCAGTACACCAATCAAACTTGGATGCCCAAGTTTCGTTCTCCTATGTTGAAGCATTCGTTTGCAGGAACAGTTTCAATTTTTAGGTTTCACTCTGTTTTCTCCTATATTGACAGATGCATTTCGAACTCTAAATCAAACACGGTTTGTTGTAGCTTCTTGAAACTTGACAGAATAAAGTAGTTCTACGTTCTAACTCTAAGGTTTGTTTCCCCTTGATGTAGCCTTAAGCAGAGACTGGCGAATAACACATTCAATTAAAGGCATTGTTAAGCTTTCAAAAAACTAACATCTCCTGAAATCACAACATATATTTTTTCTTCCGAACTTCATGATACTTTCAAGTAATGAGCAGTACACCAATCAAACTTGGATGTCCAAGTTTCGTTCTCCTAGGTTGAAGCATTCGTTTGCAGGAAGAGTTTGAATTTTTAGGTTTCACTGCGTTTTCTTCTATAGTGACAGATGCAGTTAGAACTCTAAATCAAACACGGTTTGTGCTAGCCTCTTGAAACTTGACACAATACAGTAGTTCTACGTTCTAACTCGAAGGTTTGTTTCCTCTTGATGTAGCCTTAAGCAGAGACTGGCGAATAACTCATTCAATGAAAGGCGTTGGTAGGCTGCCAAAAAACTACAGTCTCCTGAAATCACAACATATATTTTTTCTTCCGACCTTCATGATACTTTCAAGTAATGAGCAGTACACCAATCAAACTTGGATGTCCATGTTTCGTTCTCCTAGGTTGAAGCATTCGTTTGCAGGAGAAGTTTGAATTTTTATTTTTCACTGCGTTTTCTTCTATATTGACAGATGCAGTTAGAACTCTAAAACAAACACGGATTGTGCTAGCCTCTTGAAACTTGACACAATACAGTAGTTCTACGTTCTAACTCTAAGGTTTGTATCCTCTTGATGTAGCCTTAAGCAGAGACTGACGAATAACTCATTCAATGAAAGGCGTTGGTAGGCTGCCAAAAAACTACAGTCTCCTGAAATCACAACATATATTTTTTCTTCCGACCTTCATGATACTTTCAAGTAATGAGCAGTACACCAATCAAACTTGGATGCCCAAGTTTCGTTCTCCTAGGTTGAAGCATTCGTTTGCAGGAAGAGTTTGAATTTTTAGGTTTCACTGCGTTTTCTTCTATATTGACAGATGCAGTTAGAACTCTAAATCAAACACGGTTTGTGCTAGCCTCTTGAAACTTGACACAATACAGTAGTTCTACGTTCTAACTCTAAGGTTTGTTTCCTCTTGATGTAGCCTTAAGCAGAGACTGGCGAATAACACATTCAATGAAAGGCATTGTTAAGCTTTCAAAAAACTAACATCTCCTGAAATCACAACATATATTTTTTCTTCCGAACTTCATGATACTTTCAAGTAATGAGCAGTACACCAATCAAACTTGGATGTCCAAGTTTCGTTCTCCTACGTTGAAGCATTCATTTGCAGGAACAGTTTGAATTTTCAGGTTTCACTGCGTTTTCTAATATATTGACAGATGCAGTTAGAACTCTAAATAAAACACGGTTTGTGGTAGCTTCTTGAAACTTGACACAATACTGTAGTTCTACGTTCTATCTCTAAGGTTTGTTTCCTCCTGATGTAGCCTTAAGCAGAGACTGGTGAATAACTCATTCAATGAAAGGCGTTGGTAGGCTGCCAAAAAACTACAGTCTCCTGAAATCACAACATATATTTTTTCTTCCGACCTTCATGATACTTTCAAGTAATGAGCAGTACACCAATCAAACTTGGATGTCCATGTTTCGTTCTCCTAGGTTGAAGCATTCTTTTGCAGGAGAAGTTTGAATTTTTAGGTTTCACTGCGTTTTCTTCTATCGTGACAGATGCAGTTAGAACTCTAAATCAAACACGGTTTGTGCTAGCCTCTTGAAACTAGACACAATACAGTAGTTCTACGTTCTAACTCTAAGGTTTGTTTCCTCTTGATGTAGCCTTAAGCAGAGACTGGCGAATAACTCATTCAATGAAAGGCGTTGCTAGGCTGCCAAAAAATGACAGTCTCCTGAAATCACAACATATATTTTTTCTTCCGACCTTCATGATAACTTCAAGTAATGAGCAGTACACCAATCAAACTTGGATGCCCAAGTTTCGTTCTCCTAGGTTGAAGCATTCGTTTGCAGGAAGAGTTTGAATTTTTAGGTTTCACTCTGTTTTCTCCTATATGGACAGATGCAGTTCGAACTCTAAATCAAACACGGTTTGTGGTAGCTTCTTGAAACTTGACACAATAAAGTAGTTCTACGTTCTATCTCTAAGGTTTGTTTCCTCTTGATGTAGCCTTAAGCAGAGAATGGCGAATAACTCATTCAATGAAAGGCGTTGGTAGGCTGCCAAAAAACTACAGTCTCCTGAAATCACAACATATATTTTTTCTTCCGACCTTCATGATACTTTCAAGTAATGACCAGTACACCAATCAAACTTGGATGTCCAAGTTTCGTTCTCCTAGGTTGAAGCATTCGTTTGCAGGAACAGTTTGAATTTTTCGGTTTCACTGCGTTTTCTCCTATATTGACAGATGCAGTTAGAACTCTAAATCAAACACGGTTTGTGGTAGCTTCTTGAAACTTGACACAATACAGTAGTTCTACGTTCTATCTCTAAGGTTTGTTTCCTCTTGACGTAGCCTTAAGCAGAGACTGGCGAATAACTCATTCAATGAAAGGCGTTGGTAGGCTGCCAAAAAACTACAGTCTCCTGAAATCACAACATATATTTTTTCTTCCGACATTCATGATAACTTCAAGTAATGAGCAGTACACCAATCAAACTTGGATGCCCAAGTTTCGTTCTCCTACGTTGAAGCATTCGTTTGCAGGAACAGTTTGAATTTTCAGGTTTCACTGCGTTTTCTCCTATATTGACAGATGCAGTTAGAACTCTAAATAAAACACGGTTTGTGGTAGCTTCTTAAAACTTGACACAATACAGTAGTTCTACGTCCTATCTCTAAGGTTTGTTTCCTCTTGATGTAGCCTTAAGCAGAGACTGGCAAATAACTCATTCAATGAAAGGCGTTGGTAGGCTGCCAAAAAACTACAGTCTCCTGAAATCACAACATATATTTTTTCTTCCGAACTTCATGATACTTTCAAGTAATGAGCAGTACACCAATCAAACTTGGATGCCCAAGTTTCGTTCTCCTAGGTTGAAGCACTCGTTTGCAGGAACAGTTTGAATTTTCAGGTTTCACTGCGTTTTCTCCTATATTGACAGATGCAGTTAGAACTCTAAATCAAACACGGTTTGTGGTAGCTTCTTGAACTTGACACAATACAGTAGTTCTACGTTCTATCTCTAAGGTTTGTTTCCTCTTGATGTAGCCTTAAGCAGAGACTGGTGAATAACTCATTCAATGAAAGGCGTTGGTAGGCTGCCAAAAAACTACAGTCTCCTGAAATCACAACATATATTTTTTCTTCCGACCTTCATGATACTTTCAAGTAATGAGAAGTACACCAATCAAACTTGGATGTCCATGTTTCGTTCTCCTAGGTTGAAGCATTCGTTTGCAGGAGAAGTTTGAATTTTTAGGTTTCACTGCGTTTTCTTCTATATTGACAGATGCAGTTAGAACTCTAAAACAAACACGGTTTGTGCTAGCCTCTTGAAACTAGACACAATACAGTAGTTCTACGTTCTAACTCTAAGGTTTGTTTCCTCTTGATGTAGCCTTAAGCAGAGACTGGCGAATAACTCATTCAATGAAAGGCGTTGGTAGGCTGCCAAAAAACTACAGTCTCCTGAAATCACAACATATATTTTTTCTTCCGACCTTCATGATAACTTCAAGTAATGAGCAGTACACCAATCAAACTTGGATGCCCAAGTTTCGTTCTCCTATGTTGAAGCATTCGTTTGCAGGAACAGTTTCAATTTTTAGGTTTCACTCTGTTTTCTCCTATATTGACAGATGCATTTCGAACTCTAAATCAAACACGGTTTGTTGTAGCTTCTTGAAACTTGACAGAATAAAGTAGTTCTACGTTCTATCTCTAAGGTTTGTTTCCTCTTGATGTAGCCTTAAGCAGAGACTGGCGAATAACACTTTCAATGAAAGGCATTGTTAAGCTTCCAAAAAACTACCATCTCCTGAAATCTCAATATATATTTTTTCATCCGACCTTCATGATAACTTCAAGTAATGAGCAGTACACCAATCAAACTTGGATGCCCAAGTTTCGTTCTCCTAGGTTGAAGCATTCGTTTGCAGGAACAGTTTGAATTTTTAGGTTTCACTGCGTTTTCTCCTATATTGACAGATGCAGTTAGAACTCTAAATTAAACACGGTTTGTGGTAGCTTCTTGAAACTTGACACAATACAGTAGTTCTACGTTCTATCTCTAAGGTTTGTTTCCTCTTGATGTAGCCTTAAGCAGAGACTGGCGAATAACTCATTCAATGAAAGGCGTTGGTAGGCTGCCAAAAAACTACAGTCTCCTGAAATCAAAACATATATTTTTTCTTCCGACCTTCATGATACTTTCAAGTAATGAGCAGTACACCAATCAAACTTGGATGTCCAAGTTTCGTTCTCCTAGGTTGAAGCATTCGTTTGCAGGAACAGTTTGAATTTTTAGGTTTCACTGCGTTTTCTTCTATATTGACAGATGCATTTCAAACTCTAAATCAAACACGGTTTGTGCTAGCTTCTTGAAACTTGACACAATACAGTAGTTCTACGTTCTATCTCTAAGGTTTGTTTCCTTTTGATGTAGCCTTAAGCAGAGACTGGCGAATAACTCATTCAATGAAAGGCGTTGGTAGGCTGCCAAAAAACTACAGTCTCCTGAAATTACAACATATATTTTTTCTTCCGATATTCATGATACTTTCAAGTAATGAGCAGTACACCAATCAAACTTGGATGTCCAAGTTTCGTTCTCCTAGGTTGAAGCATTCGTTTGCAGGAACAGTTTGTATTTTTAGGTTCCCTGCGTTTTCTCCTATATTGACAGATGCAGTTAGAACTCTAAATCAAACACGGTTTGTGCTAGCTTCTTGAAACTTGACACAATACAGTAGTTCTACGTTCTATCTCTAAGGTTTGTTTCCCTCTTGATGTAGCCTTAAGCAGAGACTGGCGAATAACTCATTCAATGAAAGGCATTGTTAAGCTGCAAAAACTACAGTCTCCTGAAATCACAACATATATTTTTTCTTCCGACCTTCATGATACTTCAAGTAATGAGCAGTACACCAATCACACTTGAGTGCCCAAGTTTCGTTCTCCTAGGTTGAAGCATTCCTTTGCAGGAACAGTTTGAATTTTTAGGTTTCACTGCGTTTTCTCCTATATTGACAGATACAGTTAGAACTCTAAATTAAACACGGTTGTGGTAGCTTCTTGAAACTTGACACAATACAGTAGTTCTACGTTCTATCTCTAAGGTTTGTTTCCTCTTGATGTAGCCTTAAGCAGAGACTGCGAATAACTCATTCAATGGAAAGGCGTTGGTAGGCTGCCAAAAAACGACAGTCTCCTGAAATCACAACA
Source organism: Callospermophilus lateralis (assembly GCF_048772815.1). Taxonomy (NCBI): domain Eukaryota; kingdom Metazoa; phylum Chordata; class Mammalia; order Rodentia; family Sciuridae; genus Callospermophilus; species Callospermophilus lateralis. The sequence continues at coordinate 63,587 of NW_027514123.1, forward strand.
TATATTTTTTCTTCCGACCTTCATGATACTTTCAAGTAATGAGCAGTACACCAATCAAACTTGGATGCCCAAGTTTCGTTCTCCTATGTTGAAGCATTCGTTTGCAGGAACAGTTTGAATTTTTAGGTTTCACTCTGTTTTCTCCTATATTGACAGATGCAGTTCGAACTCTAAATCAAACACGGTTTGTGGTAGCTTCTTGAAACTTGACACAATAAAGTAGTTCTACGTTCTATCCCTACGGTTTGTTTCCTCTTGATGTAGCCTTAAGCAGAGGCTGGCGAATAACACTTTCAATGAAAGGCATTGTTAAGCTTCCAAAAAACTACCATCTCCTGAAATCTCATGTATATTTTTCATCCGACTTCATGATAAACTTCAAGTAAAGAGCAGTACACCAATCAAACTTGGATGCCGAAGTTTTGTTCTCCTAGGTTGAAGCATTCGTTTGCAGGAAGAGTTTGAATTTTTAGGTTTCCCTGCGTTTTCTTCTATATTGACAGATGCAGTTAGAACTCTAAATCAAACACGGTTGTGCTAGCCTCTTGGAAACTTGACACAATACAGTAGTTCTACGTTCTAACTCTAAGGTTTGTTTCCTCTTGATGTAGCCTTAAGCAGAGACTGGCGAATAACACATTCAATGAAAGGCATTGTTAATCTTTCAAAAACTAACATCTCCTGAAATCACAACATATATTTTTTCTTCCGAACTTCATGATACTTTCAAGTAATGAGCAGTACACCAATCAAACTTGGATGCCCAAGTTTCGTTCTCCTAGGTTGAAGCATTCGTTTGCAGGAAGAGTTTGAATTTTTAGGTTTCACTGCGTTTTCTTCTATAGTGACAGATGCAGTTAGAACTCTAAATCAAACACGGTTTGTGCTAGCCTCTTGAAACTTGACACAATACAGTAGTTCTACGTTCTATCTCTAAGGTTTGTTTCCTCTTGATGTAGCCTTAAGCAGAGACTCCCGAATAACTCATTCAATGAAAGGCATTGTTAGGCTGCCAAAAAACTACAGTCTCCTGAAATCACAACATATATTTTTCTTCCGACCTTCATGATACTTTCAAGTAATGACCAGTACACCAATCAAACTTGGATGCCCAAGTTTCGTTCTCCTAGGTTGAAGCATTCGTTTGCAGGAACAGTTTGAATTTTTAGGTTTCCCTGCGCTTTCTCCTATATTGACAGATGCAGTTAGAACTCTAAATCAAACACGGTTTGTGGTAGCTTCTTGAAACTTGACACAATACAGTATTTCTACGTTCTATCTCTAAGGTTTGTTTCCTCTTGATGTAGCCTTAAGCAGAGACTGGCGAATAACTCATTCAATGAAAGGCGTTGGTAGGCTGCCAAAAACTACAGTCTCCTGAAATCACAACATATATTTTTTCTTCCGACCTTCATGATAACTTCAAGTAATGAGCAGTACACGAATCAACTTGGATGCCCAAGTTTCGTTCTCCTAGGTTGAAGCATTCGTTTGCAGGAACAGTTTGAATTTTCAGGTTTCACTGCGTTTTCTCCTATATTGACAGATGCAGTTAGAACTCTAAATAAAACACGGTTTGTGGTAGCTTCTTGAAACTTGACACAATACTGTAGTTCTACGTTCTATCTCTAAGGTTTGTTTCCTCTTGATGTAGCCTTAAGCAGAAACTGGCGAATAACTCATTCAATGAAACGCGTTGGTAGGCTGCCAAAAAACTACAGTCTCCTGAAATCACAACATATATTTTTTCTTCCGACCTTCATGATACTTTCAAGTAATGAGCAGTACACCAATCAAACTTGGATGTCCATGTTTCGTTCTCCTAGGTTGAAGCATTCGTTTGCAGGAACAGTTTGAATTTTTAGGTTTCACTGCGTTTTCTTCTATATTGACAGATGCAGTTAGAAACTCTAAAACAAACACGGTTTGTGCTAGCCTCTTGAAACTTGACACAATACAGTAGTTCTACGTTCTAACTCTAAGGTTTGTTTCCTCTTGATGTAGCCTTAAGCAGAGACTGACGAATAACTCATTCAATGAAAGGCGTTGGTAGGCTGCCAAAAAACTACAGTCTCCTGAAATCACATCATATATTTTTTCCTCCGACCTTCATGATACTTTCAAGTAATGAGCAGTACACCAATCAAACTTGGATGCCCAAGTTTCGTTCTCCTAGGTTGAAGCATTCGTTTGCAGGAACAGTTTGAATTTTTAGGTTTCACTCTGTTTTCTCCTATATTGACAGATGCAGTTCGAACTCTAAATCAAACACGGTTGGTGGTAGCTTCTTGAAACTTGACACAATAAAGTAGTTCTACGTTCTATCCCTATGGTTTGTTTCCTCTTGATGTAGCCTTAAGCAGAGACTGGCCAATAACACTTTCAATGAAGGGCATTGTTAAGCTTCCAAAAAACTACATCTCCTGAAATCTCAATGTATATTTTTTCATCCGACCTTCATGATAACTTCAAGTAATGAGCAGTACACCAATCAAACTTGGATGCCGAAGTTTCGTTCTCCTAGGTTGAAGCATTCGTATGCAGGAAGAGTTTGAATTTTTTAGGTTTCACTGCGTTTTCTTCTATATTGACAGATGCAGTTAGAACTCTAAATCAAACACGGTTTGTGCTAGCCTCTTGAAACTTGACACAATACAGTAGTTCTACGTTCTAACTCTAAGGTTTGCATCCCTTGATGTAGCCTTAAGCAGAGACTGGCGAATAACACATTCAATGAAAGGCATTGTTAAGCTTTCAAAAAACTAACATCTCCTGAAATCACAACATATATTTTTTCTTCCGAACTTCATGATACTTTCAAGTAATGAGCAGTACACCAATCAAACTTGGATGTCCAGTTTCGTTCTCCTAGGTTGAAGCATTCGTTTGCAGGAAGAGTTTGAATTTTTAGGTTTCACTGCGTTTTCTTCTATAGTGACAGATGCAGTTTAGAACTCTAAATCAAACACGGTTTGTGCTAGCCTCTTGATACTTGACACAATACAGTAGTTCTACGTTCTAACTCGAAGGTTTGTTTCCTCTTGATGTAGCCTTAAGCAGAGACTGGCGAATAACTCATTCAATGAAAGGCGTTGGTAGGCTGCCAGAAAACTACAGTCTCCTGAAAACAACATATATTTTTTTTCCGACATTCATGATAACTTCAAGTAATGAGCAGTACACCAATCAAACTTGGATGCCCAGGTTTCGTTCTCCTAGGTTGAAGCATTCGTTTGCAGGAAGAGTTTGAATTTTTAGGTTTCACTGCGTTTTCTTCTATATTGACAGATGCAGTTAGAACTCTAAATCAAACACGGTTTGTGCTAGCCTCTTGAAACTTGACACAATACAGTAGATCTACGTTCTAACTCTAAGGTTTGTTTCCTTTTGATGTAGCCTTAAGAAGAGACTGGCGAATAACTCATTCAATGAAAGGCGTTGGTAGGCTGCCAAAAAACGACACTCTCCTGAAATCAAAACATATATTTTTTCTTCCGACCTTCATGATACTTTCAAGTAATGAGCAGTACACCAATCAAACTTGGATGCCCAAGTTTCGTTCTCCTATGTTGAAGCATTCGTTTGCAGGAAGAGTTTGAATTTTTAGGTTTCACTCTGTTTTCTCCTATATTGACAGATGCAGTTCGAACTCTAAATCAAACACGGTTTGTGGTAGCTTCTTGAAACTTGACACAATACAGTAGTTCTACGTTCTATCTCTAAGGTTTGTTTCCTCTTGATGTAGCCTTAAGCAGAGACTCCCGAATAACTCATTCAATGAAAGGCATTGTTAGGCTGCCAAAAAACTACAGTCTCCTGAAATCACAACATATATTTTTTCTTCCGACCTTCATGATACTTTCAAGTAATGACCAGTACACCAATCAAACTTGGATGCCCAAGTTTCGTTCTCCTAGGTTGAAGCATTCGTTTGCAGGAAAAGTTTGAATTTTTAGGTTTCCCTGCGTTTTCTCCTATATTGACAGATGCAGTTAGAACTCTAAATCAAACACGGTTTGTGGTAGCTTCTTGAAACTTGACACAATACAGTAGTTCTACGTTCTATCTCTAAGGTTTGTTTCCTCTTGATGTAGCCTTAAGCAGAGACTGGCGAATAACTCATTCAATGAAAGGCGTTGGTAGGCTGCCAAAAAACTACAGTCTCCTGAAATCACAACATATATTTTTTCTTCCGACCTTCATGATAACTTCAAGTAATGAGCAGTACACCAATCAAACTTGGATGCCCAAGTTTCGTTCCCCTAGGTTGAAGCATTCGTTTGCAGGAAGAGTTTGAATTTTCAGGTTTCAATGCGTTTTCTCCTATATTGACAGATGCAGTTAGAACTCTAAATAAACACGGTTTGTGGTAGTTTCTTGAAACTTGACACAATACTGTAGTTCTACGTTCTCTCTCTAAGGTTTGTTCCTCTTGATGTAGCCTTAAGCAGAGACTGGCGAATAACTCATTCAATGAAAGGCGTTGGTAGGCTGCCAAAAAACTACAGTCTCCTGAAATCACAACATATATTTTTTCTTCCGACCTTCATGATACTTTCAAGTAATGAGCAGTACACCAATCAAACTTGGATGTCCATGTTTCGTTCTCCTAGGTTGAAGCATTCGTTTGCAGGAGAAGTTTGAATTTTTATTTTTCACTGCGTTTTCTTCTATATTGACAGATGCAGTTAGAACTCTAAAACAAACACGGATTGTGCTAGCCTCTTGAAACTTGACACAATACAGTAGTTCTACGTTCTAACTCTAAGGTTTGTATCCTCTTGATGTAGCCTTAAGCAGAGACTGACGAATAACTCATTCAATGAAAGGCGTTGGTAGGCTGCCAAAAAACTACAGTCTCCTGAAATCACAACATATATTTTTTCTTCCGACCTTCATGATACTTTCAAGTAATGAGCAGTACACCAATCAAACTTGGATGCCCAAGTTTCGTTCTCCTAGGTTGAAGCATTCGTTTGCAGGAAGAGTTTGAATTTTTAGGTTTCACTGCGTTTTCTTCTATATTGACAGATGCAGTTAGAACTCTAAATCAAACACGGTTTGTGCTAGCCTCTTGAAACTTGACACAATACAGTAGTTCTACGTTCTAACTCTAAGGTTTGTTTCCTCTTGATGTAGCCTTAAGCAGAGACTGGCGAATAACACATTCAATGAAAGGCATTGTTAAGCTTTCAAAAAACTAACATCTCCTGAAATCACAACATATATTTTTTCTTCCGAACTTCATGATACTTTCAAGTAATGAGCAGTACACCAATCAAACTTGGATGTCCAAGTTTCGTTCTCCTACGTTGAAGCATTCATTTGCAGGAACAGTTTGAATTTTCAGGTTTCACTGCGTTTTCTCCTATATTGACAGATGCAGTTAGAACTCTAAATAAAACACGGTTTGTGGTAGCTTCTTGAAACTTGACACAATACTGTAATTCTACGTTCTATCTCTAAGGTTTGTTTCCTCTTGATGTAGCCTTAAGCAGAGACTGGTGAATAACTCATTCAATGAAAGGCGTTGCTAGGCTGCCAAAAAACTACAGTCTCCTGAAATCACAACATATATTTTTTCTTCCGACCTTCATGATAACTTCAAGTAATGAGCAGTACACCAATCAAACTTGGATGCCCAAGTTTCGTTCTCCTAGGTTGAAGCATTCGTTTGCAGGAAGAGTTTGAATTTTTAGGTTTCACTCTGTTTTCTCCTATATGGACAGATGCAGTTCGAACTCTAAATCAAACACGGTTTGTGGTAGCTTCTTGAAACTTGACACAATAAAGTAGTTCTACGTTCTATCTCTAAGGTTTGTTTCCTCTTGATGTAGCCTTAAGCAGAGACTCCCGAATAACTCATTCAATGAAAGGCATTGTTAGGCTGCCAAAAAACTACAGTCTCCTGAAATCACAACATATATTTTTTCTTCCGACCTTCATGATACTTTCAAGTAATGACCAGTACACCAATCAAACTTGGATGTCCAAGTTTCGTTCTCCTAGGTTGAAGCATTCGTTTGCAGGAACAGTTTGAATTTTTAGGTTTCACTGCGTTTTCTCCTATATTGACAGATGCAGTTAGAACTCTAAATCAAACACGGTTTGTGGTAGCTTCTTGAAACTTGACACAATACAGTAGTTCTACGTTCTATCTCTAAGGTTTGTTTCCTCTTGACGTAGCCTTAAGCAGAGACTGGCGAATAACTCATTCAATGAAAGGCGTTGGTAGGCTGCCAAAAAACTACAGTCTCCTGAAATCACAACATATATTTTTTCTTCCGACATTCATGATAACTTCAAGTAATGAGCAGTACACCAATCAAACTTGGATGCCCAAGTTTCGTTCTCCTACGTTGAAGCATTCGTTTGCAGGAACAGTTTCAATTTTCAGGTTTCACTGCGTTTTCTCCTATATTGACAGATGCAGTTAGAACTCTAAATAAAACACGGTTTGTGGTAGCTTCTTGAAACTTGACAGAATAAAGTAGTTCTACGTTCTATCTCTAAGGTTTGTTTCCTCTTGATGTAGCCTTAAGCAGAGACTGGCGAATAACACTTTCAATGAAAGGCATTGTTAAGCTTCCAAAAAACTACCATCTCCTGAAATCTCAATATATATTTTTTCATCCGACCTTCATGATAACTTCAAGTAATGAGCAGTACACCAATCAAACTTGGATGCCCAAGTTTCGTTCTCCTAGGTTGAAGCATTCGTTTGCAGGAACAGTTTGAATTTTTAGGTTTCACTGTGTTTTCTCCTATATTGACAGATGCAGTTAGAACTCTAAATTAAACACGGTTTGTGGTAGCTTCTTGAAACTTGACACAATACAGTAGTTCTACGTTCTATCTCTAAGGTTTGTTTCCTCTTGATGTAGCCTTAAGCAGAGACTGGCGAATAACTCATTCAATGAAAGGCGTTGGTAGGCTGCCAAAAAACTACAGTCTCCTGAAATCAAAACATATATTTTTTCTTCCGACCTTCATGATACTTTCAAGTAATGAGCAGTACACCAATCAAACTTGGATGTCCAAGTTTCGTTCTCCTAGGTTGAAGCATTCGTTTGCAGGAACAGTTTGAATTTTTAGGTTTCACTGCGTTTTCTTCTATATTGACAGATGCATTTCAAACTCTAAATCAAACACGGTTTGTGCTAGCTTCTTGAAACTTGACACAATACAGTAGTTCTACGTTCTATCTCTAAGGTTTGTTTCCTTTTGATGTAGCCTTAAGCAGAGACTGGCGAATAACTCATTCAATGAAAGGCGTTGGTAGGCTGCCAAAAAACTACAGTCTCCTGAAATTACAACATATATTTTTTCTTCCGATATTCATGATACTTTCAAGTAATGAGCAGTACACCAATCAAACTTGGATGTCCAAGTTTCGTTCTCCTAGGTTGAAGCATTCGTTTGCAGGAACAGTTTGTATTTTTAGGTTTCCCTGCGTTTTCTCCTATATTGACAGATGCAGTTAGAACTCTAAATCAAACACGGTTTGTGGTAGCTTCTTGAAACTTGACACAATACAGTAGTTTTACGTTCTATCTCTAAGGTTTGTTTCCTCTTGATGTAGCCTTAAGCAGAGACTGGCGAATAACTCATTCAATGAAAGGCGTTGGTAGGCTGCCAAAAAACTACAGTCTCCTGAAATCACAACATATATTTTTTCTTACGACCTTCATGATACTTTCAAGTAATGAGCAGTACACCAATCAAACTTGGATGTCCAAGTTTCGTTCTCCTAGGTTGAAGCATTCGTTTGCAGGAACAGTTTGAATTTTTAGGTTTCACTGCATTTTTTTCTATATTGACAGATGCATTTCAAACTCTAAATCAAACATGGTTTGTGCTATCTTCTTGAAACTTGACACAATACAGTAGTTCCACGTTCTATCTCTAAGGTTTGTTTCCTTTTGATGTAGCCTTAAGCAGAGACTGGCGAATAACTCATTCAATGAAAGGCGTTGGTAGGCTGCCAAAAAACTACAGTCTCCTGAAATTACAACATATATTTTTTCTTCCGATATTCATGATACTTTCAAGTAATGAGCAGTACACCAATCAAACTTGGATGTCCAAGTTTCGTTCTCCTAGGTTGAAGCATTCGTTTGCAGGAACAGTTTGAATTTTTAGGTTTCCCTGCGTTTTCTCCTATATTGACAGATGCAGTTAGAACTCTAAATCAAACACGGTTTGTGGTAGCTTCTTGAAACTTGACAGAATAAAGTAGTTCTACGTTCTATCCCTAAGGTTTGTTTCCTCTTGATGTAGCCTTAAGCAGAGACTGGCGAATAACACTTTCAATGAAAGGCATTGTTAAGCTTCCAAAAAACTACCATCTCCTGAAATCTCAATATATATTTTTTCATCCGACCTTCATGATAACTTCAAGTAATGAGCAGTACACCAATCAAACTTGGATGCCCAGGTTTCGTTCTCCTAGGTTAAAGCATTCGTTTGCAGGAACAGTTTGAATTTTTAGGTTTCACTGCGTTTTCTCCTATATTGACAGATGCAGTTAGAACTCTAAATTAAACACGGTTTGTGGTAGCTTCTTGAAACGTGACACAATACAGTAGTTCTACGTTCTATCTCTAAGGTTTGTTTCCTCTTGATGTAGCCTTAAGCAGAGACTGGCGAATAACTCATTCAACGAAAGGCGTTGGTGGCTGCCAAAAAACTACAGTCTCCTGAAATCACAACATATATTTTTTCTTCCGACCTTCATGATACTTTCAAGTAATGAGCAGTACACCAATCAAACTTGGATGTCCAAGTTTTGTTCTCCTAGCTTGAAGCATTCGTTTGCAGGAACAGTTTGAATTTTTAGGTTTCACTGCGTTTTCCTCTATATTGACAGATGCAGTTAGAACTCTAAATCAAACACGGTTTGTGCTAGCTTCTTGAAACTTGACACAATACAGTAGTTCTACGTTCTATCTCTAAGGTTTGTTTCCTCTTGATGTAGCCTTAAGCAGAGACTGTCGAATAACTCATTCAATGAAAGGCGTTGGTAGGCTGCCAAAAAACGACAGTCTCCTGAAATCACAACATATATTTTTTCTTCCGACCTTCATGATAACTTCAAGTAATGAGCAGTACACCAATCAAACTTGGATGTCCAAGTTTCGTTCTCCTAGGTTGAAGCATTCGTTTGCAGGAACAGTTTGAATTTTTAGGTTTCACTGCGTTTTCTCCTATATTGACAGATGCAGTTAGAAGTCTAAATCAAACACGGTTTGTGGTAGCTTCTTGAAACTTGACACAATAGAGTAGTTCTACGTTCTATCTCTAAGGTTTGTTTCCTCTTGATGTAGCCTTAAGCAGAGACTGGCGAATAACTCATTCAATGAAAGGCGTTGGTAGGCTGCCAAAAAACTACAGTTTCCTGAAATCACAACATATATTTTTTCTTCAGACCTTCATGATAACTTCAAGTAATGAGCAGTACACCAATCAAACTTGTATGCCCAAGTTTCGTTCTCCTACATTGAAGCATTCGTTTGCAGGAACAGTTTGAATTTTCAGGTTTCACTCTGTTTTCTCCTATATTGACAGATGCATTTCGAACTCTAAATCAAACACGGTTTGTGGTAGCTTCTTGAAACTTGACAGAATAAAGTAGTTCTACGTTCTATCTCTAAGGTTTGTTTCCTCTTGATGTAGCCTTAAGCAGAGACTGGCGAATAACACTTTCAATGAAAGGCATTGTTAAGCTTCCAAAAAACTACCATCTCCTGAAATCTCAATATATATTTTTTCATCCGACCTTCATGATAACTTCAAGTAATGAGCAGTACACCAATCAAACTTGGATGCCCAAGTTTCGTTCTCCTAGGTTGAAGCATTCGTTTGCAGGAACAGTTTGAATTTTTAGGTTTCACTGCGTTTTCTCCTATATTGACAGATGCAGTTAGAACTCTAAATTAAACACGGTTTGTGGTAGCTTCTTGAAACTTGACACAATACAGTAGTTCTACGTTCTATCTCTAAGGTTTGTTTCCTCTTGATGTAGCCTTAAGCAGAGACTGGCGAATAACTCATTCAATGAAAGGCGTTGGTAGGCTGCCAAAAAACTACAGTCTCCTGAAATCAAAACATATATTTTTTCTTCCGACCTTCATGATACTTTCAAGTAATGAGCAGTACACCAATCAAACTTGGATGTCCAAGTTTCGTTCTCCTAGGTTGAAGCATTCGTTTGCAGGAACAGTTTGAATTTTTAGGTTTCACTGCGTTTTCTTCTATATTGACAGATGCATTTCAAACTCTAAATCAAACACGGTTTGTGCTAGCTTCTTGAAACTTGACACACTACAGTAGTTCTACGTTCTATCTCTAAGGTTTGTTTCCTTTTGATGTAGCCTTAAGCAGAGACTGGCGAATAACTCATTCAATGAAAGGTGTTGGTAGGCTGCCAAAAAACTAGAGTCTCCTGAAATTACAACATATATTTTTTCTTCCGATATTCATGATTCTTTCAAGTAATGAGCAGTACACCAATCAAACTTGGATGTCCAAGTTTCGTTCTCCTAGGTTGAAGCATTCGTTTGCAGGAACAGTTTGAATTTTTAGGTTTCCCTGCGTTTTCTCCTATATTGACAGATGCAGTTAGAACTCTAAATCAAACACGGTTTGTGGTAGCTTCTTGAAACTTGACACAATACAGTAGTTCTACGTTCTATCTCTAAGGTTTGTTTCCTCTTGATGTAGCCTTAAGCAGAGACTGGCGAATAACTCATTCAATGAAAGGCGTTGGTAGGCTGCCAAAAAACTACAGTCTCCTGAAATCACAACATATATTTTTTCTTACGACCTTCATGATACTTTCAAGTAATGAGCAGTACACCAATCAAACTTGGATGTCCAAGTTTCGTTCTCCTAGGTTGAAGCATTCGTTTGCAGGAACAGTTTGAATTTTTAGGTTTCACTGCGTTTTCTTCTATATTGACAGATGCATTTCAAACTCTAAATCAAACACGGTTTGTGCTAGCTTCTTGAAACTTGACACAATACAGTAGTTCCACGTTCTATCTCTAAGGTTTGTTTCCTTTTGATGTAGCCTTAAGCAGAGACTGGCGAATAACTCATTCAATGAAAGGCGTTGGTAGGCTGCCAAAAAACTACAGTCTCCTGAAATTACAACATATATTTTTTCTTCCGATATTCATGATACTTTCAAGTAATGAGCAGTACACCAATCAAACTTGGATGTCCAAGTTTCGTTCTCCTAGGTTGAAGCATTCGTTTGCAGGAACAGTTTGAATTTTTAGGTTTCCCTGCGTTTTCTCCTATATTGACAGATGCAGTTAGAACTCTAAATCAAACACGGTTTGTAGTAGCTTCTTGAAACTTGACACAATACAGTAGTTCTACGTTCTATCTCTAAGGTTTGTTTCCTCTTGATGTAGCCTTAAGCAGAGACTGGCGAATAACTCATTCAATGAAAGGCGTTGGTAGGCTGCCAAAAAACTACAGTCTCCTGAAATCACAACATATATTTTTTCTTACGACCTTCATGATACTTTCAAGTAATGAGCAGTACACCAATCAAACTTGGATGCCCAAGTTTCGTTCTCCTATGTTGAAGCATTTGTTTAAAGGAACAGTTTGAATTTTCAGGTTTCACTGCGTTTTCTCCTATATTGACAGATGCATTTCGAACTCTAAATCAAACACGGTTTGTGGTAGCTTCTTGAAACTTGACAGAATAAAGTAGTTCTACGTTCTATCCCTAAGGTTTGTTTCCTCTTGATGTAGCCTTAAGCAGAGACTGGCGAATAACACTTTCAATGAAAGGCATTGTTAAGCTTCCAAAAAACTACCATCTCCTGAAATCTCAATATATATTTTTTCTTCCGACCTTCATGATAACTTCAAGTAATGAGCAGTACACCAATCAAACTTGGATGTCCAAGTTTCGTTCTCCTAGGTTGAAGCATTCGTTTGCAGGAACAGTTTGAATTTTTAGGTTTCACTGCGTTTTCTCCTATATTGACAGATGCAGTTAGAACTCTAAATCAAACACGGTTTGTGGTAGCTTCTTGAAACTTGACACAGTACAGTAGTTCTACGTTCTATCTCTAAGGTTTGTTTCCTCTTGATGTAGCCTTAAGCAGAGACTGGCAAATAACTCATTCAAAGAAAGGCGTTGGTGGCTGCCAAAAAACTACAGTCTCCTGAAATCACAACATATATTTTTTCTTCCGACCTTCATGATAACTTCAAGTAATGAGCAGTACACCAATCAAACTTGGATGCCCAAGTTTCGTTCTCCTAGGTTGAAGCATTCGTTTGCAGGAAGAGTTTGAATTTTTAGGTTTCACTGTGTTTTCTCAATATTGACAGATGCAGTTAGAACTCTAAATCAAACACGGTTTGTGGTAGCTTCTTGAAACTTGACACAATACAGTAGTTCTACGTTCTATCTCTAAGGTTTGTTTCCTCTTGATGTAGCCTCAAGCAGAGACTGGCGAATAACTCATTCAATGAAAGGCGTTGGTAGGCTGCCAAAAAACTACAGTCTCCTGAAATCACAACATATATTTTTTCTTCCGAACTTCATGATAACTTCAAGTAATGAGCAGTACACCAATCAAACTTGGATGCCCAAGTTTCGTTCTCCTAGGTTGAAGCATTCGTTTGCAGGAACAGTTTGAATTTTTAGGTTTCACTGCGTTTTCTCCTATATTGACAGATGCACTTAGAACTCTAAATCAAACACGGTTTGTGGTAGCTTCTTGAAACTTGACACAATACAGTAGTTCTACGTTCTATCTCTAAGGTTTGTTTCCTCTTGATGTAGCCTTAAGCAGAGACTGGCAAATAACTCATTCAAAGAAAGGCGTTGGTGGCTGCCAAAAACTACAGTCTCCTGAAATCACAACATATATTTTTTCTTCCGACCTTCATGATAACTTCAAGTAATGAGCAGTACACCAATCAAACTTGGATGCCCAAGTTTCGTTCTCCTAGGTTGAAGCATTCGTTTGCAGGAAGAGTTTGAATTTTTAGGTTTCACTGCGTTTTCTCAATATTGACAGATGCAGTTAGAACTCTAAATCAAACACGGTTTGTGGTAGCTTCTTGAAACTTGACACAATACAGTAGTTCTACGTTCTATCTCTAAGGTTTGTTTCCTCTTGATGTAGCCTCAAGCAGAGACTGGCGAATAACTCATTCAATGAAAGGCGTTGGTAGGCTGCCAAAAAACTACAGTCTCCTGAAATCACAACATATATTTTTTCTTCCGAACTTCATGATAACTTCAAGTAATGAGCAGTACACCAATCAAACTTGGATGCCCAAGTTTCGTTCTCCTAGGTTGAAGCATTCGTTTGCAGGAAGAGTTTGAATTTTTATGTTTCACTGCATTTTCTTCTATATTGACAGATGCAGTTAGAACTCTAAATCAAACACGGTTTGTGCTAGCCTCTTGAAACTTGACACAATACAGTAGTTCTACGTTCTAACTCTAAGGTTTGTTTCCTCTTGATGTAGCCTTAAGCAGAGACTGGCGAATAACACATTCAATGAAAGGCATTGTTAAGCTTTCAAAAAACTACCATCTCCTGAAATAACAACATATATTTTTTCTTCCGAACTTCATGATACTTTCAAGTAATGAGCAGTACACCAATCACACTTGGATGCCCAAGATTCGTTCTCCTATGTTGAAGCATTTGTTTGCAGGAACAGTTTGAATTTTTAGGTTTCACTCTGTTTTCTCCTATATTGACAGATGCAGTTCGAACTCTAAATCAAACACGGTTTGTGGTAGCTTCTTGAAACTTGACAGAATAAAGTAGTTCTACGTTCTATCCCTAAGGTTTGTTTCCTCTTGATGTAGCCTTAAGCAGAGACTGGCGAATAACACTTTCAATGAAAGGCATTGTTAAGCTTCCAAAAAACTACCATCTCCTGAAATCTCAATATATATTTTTTCATCCGACCTTCATGATAACTTCAAGTAATGAGCAGTACACCAATCAAACTTGGATGCCCAAGTTTCGTTCTCCTAGGTTAAAGCATTCGTTTGCAGGAACAGTTTGAATTTTTAGGTTTCACTGCGTTTTCTCCTATATTGACAGATGCAGTTAGAACTCTAAATTAAACACGGTTTGTGGTAGCTTCTTGAAACGTGACACAATACAGTAGTTCTACGTTCTATCTCTAAGGTTTGTTTCCTCTTGATGTAGCCTTAAGCAGAGACTGGCGAATAACTCATTCAACGAAAGGCGTTGGTGGCTGCCAAAAAACTACAGTCTCCTGAAATCACAACATATATTTTTTCTTCCGACCTTCATGATACTTTCAAGTAATGAGCAGTACACCAATCAAACTTGGATGTCCAAGTTTCGTTCTCCTAGCTTGAAGCATTCGTTTGCAGGAACAGTTTGAATTTTTAGGTTTCACTGCGTTTTCTTCTATATTGACAGATACAGTTAGAACTCTAAATCAAACACGGTTTGTGCTAGCTTCTTGAAACTTGACACAATACAGTAGTTCTACGTTCTATCTCTAAGGTTTGTTTCCTCTTGATGTAGCCTTAAGCAGAGACTGGCGAATAACTCATTCAATGAAAGGCGTTGGTAGGCTGCCAAAAAACGACAGTCCCCTGAAATCACAACATATATTTTTTCTTCCGACCTTCATGATAACTTCAAGTAATGAGCAGTACACCAATCAAACTTGGATGTCCAAGTTTCGTTCTCCTAGGTTGAAGCATTCGTTTGCAGGAACAGTTTGAATTTTTAGGTTTCACTGCGTTTTCTCCTATATTGACAGATGCAGTTAGAACTCTAAATCAAACACGGTTTGTGGTAGCTTCTTGAAACTTGACACAATACAGTAGTTCTACGTTCTATCTCTAAGGTTTGTTTTTTCTTGACGTAGCCTTAAGCAGAGACTGGCGAATAACTCATTCAATGAAAGGCGTTGGTAGGCTGCCAAAAAACTACAGTCTCCTGAAATCACAACATATATTTTTTCTTCCGACCTTCATGATAACTTCAAGTAATGAGCAGTACACCAATCAAACTTGGATGCCCAAGTTTCGTTCTCCTGCATTGAAGCATTCGTTTGCAGGAACAGTTTGAATTTTCAGGTTTCACTCTGTTTTCTCTTATATTGACAGATGCATTTCGAACTCTAAATCAAACACGGTTTGTGGTAGCTTCTTGAAACTTGACAGAATAAAGTAGTTCTACGTTCTATCTCTAAGGTTTGTTTCCTCTTGATGTAGCCTTAAGCAGAGACTGGCGAATAACTCATTCAATGAAAGGCGTTGGTAGGCTGCCAAAAAACGACTGTCTCCTGAAATCACAACATATATTTTTTCT
Organism: Callospermophilus lateralis; assembly: GCF_048772815.1. Classification (NCBI taxonomy): domain Eukaryota; kingdom Metazoa; phylum Chordata; class Mammalia; order Rodentia; family Sciuridae; genus Callospermophilus; species Callospermophilus lateralis. The sequence continues at coordinate 78,937 of NW_027514123.1, forward strand.
TCCGACCTTCATGATAACTTCAAGTAATGAGCAGTACACCAATCAAACTTGGATGTCCAAGTTTCGTTCTCCTAGGTTGAAGCATTCGTTTGCAGGAACAGTTTGAATTTTTAGGTTTCACTGCGTTTTCTCCTATATTGACAGATGCAGTTAGAACTCTAAATCAAACACGGTTTGTGGTAGCTTCTTGAAACTTGACACAATACAGTAGTTCTACGTTCTATCTCTAAGGTTTGTTTTTTCTTGATGTAGCCTTAAGCAGAGACTGGCGAATAACTCATTCAATGAAAGGCGTTGGTAGGCTGCCAAAAAACTACAGTCTCCTGAAATCACAACATATATTTTTTCTTCCGACCTTCATGATAACTTCAAGTAATGAGCAGTACACCAATCAAACTTGGATGCCCAAGTTTCGTTCTCCTACATTGAAGCATTCGTTTGCAGGAACAGTTTGAATTTTCAGGTTTCACTCTGTTTTCTCTTATATTGACAGATGCATTTCGAACTCTAAATCAAACACGGTTTGTGGTAGCTTCTTGAAACTTGACACAATACAGTAGTTCTACGTTCTATCTCTAAGGTTTGTTTCCTCTTGATGTAGCCTTAAGCAGAGACTGGCGAATAACTCATTCAATGAAAGGCGTTGGTAGGCTGACAAAAAACGACAGTCTCCTGAAATCACAACATATATTTTTTCTTCCGACCTTCATGATAACTTCAAGTAATGAGCAGTACACCAATCAAACTTGGATGTCCAAGTTTCGTTCTCCTAGGTTGAAGCATTCGTTTGCAGGAACAGTTTGAATTTTTAGGTTTCACTGCGTTTTCTCCTATATTGACAGATGCAGTTAGAACTCTAAATCAAACACGGTTTGTGGTAGCTTCTTGAAACTTGACACAATACAGTAGTTCTACGTTCTATCTCTAAGGTTTGTTTTTTCTTGATGTAGCCTTAAGCAGAGACTGGCGAATAACTCATTCAATGAAAGGCGTTGGTAGGCTGCCAAAAAACTACAGTCTCCTGAAATCACAACATATATTTTTTCTTCCGACCTTCATGATAACTTCAAGTAATGAGCAGTACACCAATCAAACTTGGATGCCCAAGTTTCGTTCTCCTACATTGAAGCATTCGTTTGCAGGAACAGTTTGAATTTTCAGGTTTCACTCTGTTTTCTCTTATATTGACAGATGCATTTCGAACTCTAAATCAAACACGGTTTGTGGTAGCTTCTTGAAACTTGACAGAATAAAGTAGTTCTACGTTCTATCTCTAAGGTTTGTTTCCTCTTGATGTAGCCTTAAGCAGAGACTGGCGAATAACACTTTCAATGAAAGGCATTGTTAAGCTTCCAAAAAACTACCATCTCCTGAAATCTCAATATATATTTTTTATCCGACCTTCATGATAACTTCAAGTAATGAGCAGTACACCAATCAAACTTGGATGCCCAAGTTTCGTTCTCCTAGGTTGAAGCATTCGTTTGCAGGAACAGTTTGAATTTTTAGGTTTCACTGCATTTTCTCCTATATTGACAGATGCAGTTAGAACTCTAAATTAAACACGGTTTGTGGTAGCTTCTTGAAACTTGACACAATACAGTAGTTCTACGTTCTATCTCTAGGGTTTGTTTACTCTTGATGTAGCCTTAAGCAGAGACTGGCGAATAACTCATTCAATGAAAGGCGTTGGTAGGCTGCCAAAAAACTACAGTCTCCTGAAATCAAAACATATATTTTTTCTTCCGACCTTCATGATACTTTCAAGTAATGAGCAGTACACCAATCAAACTTGGATGTCCAAGTTTCGTTCTCCTAGGTTGAAGCATTCGTTTGCAGGAACAGTTTGAATTTTTAGGTTTCACTGCGTTTTCTTCTATATTGACAGATGCATTTCAAACTCTAAATCAAACACGGTTTGTGCTAGCTTCTTGAAACTTGACACAATAGAGTAGTTCTACGTTCTATCTCTAAGGTTTGTTTCCTTTTGATGTAGCCTTAAGCAGAGACTGGCGAATAACTCATTCAATGAAAGGCGTTGGTAGGCTGCCAAAAAACTACAGTCTCCTGAAATTACAACATATATTTTTTCTTCCGATATTCATGATACTTTCAAGTAATGAGCAGTACACCAATCAAACTTGGATGTCCAAGTTTCGTTCTCCTAGGTTGAAGCATTCATTTGCAGGAGAAGTTTGAATTTTTAGGTTTCCCTGCGTTTTCTCCTATATTGACAGATGCAGTTAGAACTCTAAATCAAACACGGTTTGTGGTAGCTTCTTGAAACTTGACACAATACAGTAGTTCTACGTTCTATCTCTAAGGTTTGTTTCCTCTTGATGTAGCCTTAAGCAGAGACTGGCGAATAACTCATTCAATGAAAGGCGTTGGTAGGCTGCCAAAAAACTACAGTCTCCTGAAATCACAACATATATTTTTTCTTACGACCTTCATGATACTTTCAAGTAATGAGCAGTACACCAATCAAACTTGGATGTCCAAGTTTCGTTCTCCTAGGTTGAAGCATTCGTTTGCAGGAACAGTTTGAATTTTTAGGTTTCACTGCGTTTTCTTCTATATTGACAGATGCATTTCAAACTCTAAATCAAACACGGTTTGTGCTAGCTTCTTGAAACTTGACACAATACAGTAGTTCCACGTTCTATCTCTAAGGTTTGTTTCCTTTTGATGTAGCCTTAAGCAGAGACTGGCGAATAACTCATTCAATGAAATGCGTTGGTAGGCTGCCAAAAAACTACAGTCTCCTGAAATTACAACATATATTTTTTCTTCCGATATTCATGATACTTTCAAGTAATGAGCAGTACACCAATCAAACTTGGATGTCCAAGTTTCGTTCTCCTAGGTTGAAGCATTCGTTTGCAGGAACAGTTTGAATTTTTAGGTTTCCCTGCGTTTTCTCCTATATTGACAGATGCAGTTAGAACTCTAAATCAAACACGGTTTGTGGTAGCTTCTTGAAACTTGACACAATACAGTAGTTCTACGTTCTATCTCTAAGGTTTGTTTCCTCTTGATGTAGCCTTAAGCAGAGACTGGCGAATAACTCATTCAATGAAAGGCGTTGGTAGGCTGCCAAAAAACTACAGTCTCCTGAAATCACAACATATATTTTTTCTTACGACCTTCATGATACTTTCAAGTAATGAGCAGTACACCAATCAAACTTGGATGTCCAAGTTTCGTTCTCCTAGGTTGAAGCATTCGTTTGCAGGAACAGTTTGAATTTTTAGGTTTCCCTGCGTTTTCTCCTATATTGACAGATGCAGTTAGAACTCTAAATCAAACACGGTTTGTGGTAGCTTCTTGAACTTGACACAATACAGTAGTTCTACGTTCTATCTCTAAGGTTTGTTTCCTCTTGATGTAGCCTTAAGCAGAGACTGGCGAATAACTCATTCAATGAAAGCCGTTGGTAGGCTGCCAAAATCTACAGTCTCCTGAAATCACAACATATATTTTTTCTTCCGACCTTCATGATACTTTCAAGTAATGAGTAGTACACCAATCAAACTTGGATGTCCATGTTTCGTTCTCCTAGGTTGAAGCATTCGTTTGCAGGAGAAGTTTGAATTTTTAGGTTTCACTGCATTTTTTTCTATATTGACAGATGCAGTTAGAACTCTAAATCAAACACGGTCTGTGCTAGCTTCTTGAAACTTGACACAATACAGTAGTTCTACGTTCTATCTCTAAGGTTTGTTTCCTTTTGATGTAGCCTTAAGCAGAGACTGGCGAATAACTCATTCAATGAAAGGCATTGTTAGGCTGCCAAAAAACTACAATCTCCTGAAATCACAACATATATTTTTTCTTCCGACCTTCATGATACTTTCAAGTAATGAGCAGTACACCAATCACACTTGGATGTCCAAGTTTCGTTCTCCTAGGTTGAAGCATTCGTTTGCAGGAACAGTTTGAATTTTTAGGTTTCCCTGCGTTTTCTCCTATATTGACAGATGCAGTTAGAACTCTAAATCAAACACGGTTTGTGGTAGCTTCTTGAAACTTGACACAATACAGTAGTTCTACGTTCTATCTCTAAGGTTTGATTCCTCTTGATGTAGCCTCAAGCAGAGACTGGCGAATAACTCATTCAATGAAAGGCGTTGGTAGGCTGCCAAAAAACTACAGTCTCCTGAAATCACAACATATATTTTTTCTTCCGACCTTCATGATAACTTCAAGTAATGAGCAGTACACCAATCAAACTTGGATGCCCAAGTTTCGTTCTCCTAGGTTGAAGCATTCGTTTGCAGGAAGAGTTTGAATTTTTAGGTTTCACTGCGTTTTCTTCTATATTGACAGATGCAGTTAGAACTCTAAATCAAACACGGTTTGTGCTAGCCTCTTGAAACTTGACACAATACAGTAGTTCTACGTTCTAACTCTAAGGTTTGTTTCCTCTTGATGTAGCCTTAAGCAGAGACTGGCGAATAACACATTCAATGAAAGGCATTGTTAAGCTTTCAAAAAACTACCATCTCCTGAAATAACAACATATATTTTTTCTTCTGAACTTCATGATACTTTCAAGTAATGAGCAGTACACCAATCACACTTGGATGCCCAAGTTTCGTTCTCCTATGTTGAAGCATTTGTTTGCAGGAACAGTTTGAATTTTTAGGTTTCACTCTGTTTTCTCCTATATTGACAGATGCATTTCGAACTCTAAATCAAACACGGTTTGTGGTAGCTTCTTGAACCTTGACAGAATAAAGTAGTTCTACGTTCTATCCCTAAGGTTTGTTTCCTCTTGATGTAGCCTTAAGCAGAGACTGGCGAATAACACTTTCAATGAAAGGCATTGTTAAGCTTCCAAAAAACTACCATCTCCTGAAATCTCAATATATATTTTTTCATCCGACCTTCATGATAACTTCAAGTAATGAGCAGTACACCAATCAAACTTGGATGCCCAAGTTTCGTTCTCCTAGGTTAAAGCATTCGTTTGCAGGAACAGTTTGAATTTTTAGGTTTCCCTGCGTTTTCTCCTATATTGACAGATGCAGTTAGAACTCTAAATCAAACACGGTTTGTGGTAGCTTCTTGAAACTTGACACAATACAGTAGTTCTACGTTCTATCTCTAAGGTTTGATTCCTCTTGATGTAGCCTCAAGCAGAGACTGGCGAATAACTCATTCAATGAAAGGCGTTGGTAGGCTGCCAAAAAACTACAGTCTCCTGAAATCACAACATATATTTTTTCTTCCGACCTTCATGATAACTTCAAGTAATGAGCAGTACACCAATCAAACTTGGATGCCCAAGTTTCGTTCTCCTAGGTTGAAGCATTCGTTTGCAGGAAGAGTTTGAATTTTTAGGTTTCACTGCGTTTTCTTCTATATTGACAGATGCAGTTAGAACTCTAAATCAAACACGGTTTGTGCTAGCCTCTTGAAACTTGACACAATACAGTAGTTCTACGTTCTAACTCTAAGGTTTGTTTCCTCTTGATGTAGCCTTAAGCAGAGACTGGCGAATAACACATTCAATGAAAGGCATTGTTAAGCTTTCAAAAAACTACCATCTCCTGAAATAACAACATATATTTTTTCTTCTGAACTTCATGATACTTTCAAGTAATGAGCAGTACACCAATCACACTTGGATGCCCAAGTTTCGTTCTCCTATGTTGAAGCATTTGTTTGCAGGAACAGTTTGAATTTTTAGGTTTCACTCTGTTTTCTCCTATATTGACAGATGCATTTCGAACTCTAAATCAAACACGGTTTGTGGTAGCTTCTTGAAACTTGACAGAATAAAGTAGTTCTACGTTCTATCCCTAAGGTTTGTTTCCTCTTGATGTAGCCTTAAGCAGAGACTGGCGAATAACACTTTCAATGAAAGGCATTGTTAAGCTTCCAAAAAACTACCATCTCCTGAAATCTCAATATATATTTTTTCATCCGACCTTCATGATAACTTCAAGTAATGAGCAGTACACCAATCAAACTTGGATGCCCAAGTTTCGTTCTCCTAGGTTAAAGCATTCGTTTGCAGGAACAGTTTGAATTTTTAGGTTTCACTGCGTTTTCTCCTATATTGACAGATGCAGTTAGAACTCTAAATCAAACACGGTTTGTGTAGCTTCTTGAAACTTGACACAATACAGTAGTTCTACGTTCTATCTCTAAGGTTTGTTTCCTCTTGATGTAGCCTTAAGCAGAGACTGGCAAATAACTCATTCAAGGAAAGGCGTTGGTGGCTGCCAAAAAACTACAGTCTCCTGAAATCACAACATATATTTTTTCTTCCGACCTTCATGATACTTTCAAGTAATGAGCAGTACACCAATCAAACTTGGATGTCCAAGTTTCGTTCTCCTAGGTTGAAGCATTCGTTTGCAGGAACAGTTTGAATTTTTAGGTTTCACTGCGTTTTCTTCTATATTGACAGATGCAGTTAGAACTCTAAATCAAACACGGTTTGTGCTAGCTTCTTGAAACTTGACACAATACAGTAGTTCTACGTTCTATCTCTAAGGTTTGTTTCCTCTTGATGTAGCCTTAAGCAGAGACTGGCGAATAACTCATTCAATGAAAGGCGTTGGTAGGCTGCCAAAATACGACAGTCTCCTGAAATCACAACATATATTTTTTCTTCCGACCTTCATGATAACTTCAAGTAATGAGCAGTACACCAATCAAACTTGGATGTCCAAGTTTCGTTCTCCTAGGTTGAAGCATTCGTTTGCAGGAACAGTTTGAATTTTTAGGTTTCACTGCGTTTTCTCCTATATTGACAGATGCAGTTAGAACTCTAAATCAAACACGGTTTGTGGTAGCTTCTTGAAACTTGACACAATACAGTAGTTCTACGTTCTATCTCTAAGGTTTGTTTTTTCTTGATGTAGCCTTAAGCAGAGACTGGCGAATAACTCATTCAATGAAAGGCGTTGGTAGGCTGAAAAAAAACTACAGTCTCCTGAAATCACAACATATATTTTTTCTTCCCACCTTCATGATAACTTCAAGTAATGAGCAGTACACCAATCAAACTTGGATGCCCAAGTTTCGTTCTCCTACATTGAAGCATTCGTTTGCAGGAACAGTTTGAATTTTCAGGTTTCACTCTGTTTTCTCTTATATTGACAGATGCATTTCGAACTCTAAATCAAACACGGTTTGTGGTAGCTTCTTGAAACTTGACAGAATAAAGTAGTTCTACGTTCTATCTCTAAGGTTTGTTTCCTCTTGATGTAGCCTTAAGCAGAGACTGGCGAATAACACTTTCAATGAAAGGCATTGTTAAGCTTCCAAAAAACTACCATCTCCTGAAATCTCAATATATATTTTTTCATCCGACCTTCATGATAACTTCAAGTAATGAGCAGTACACCAATCAAACTTGGATGCCCAAGTTTCGTTCTCCTAGGTTGAAGCATTCGTTTGCAGGAACAGTTTGAATTTTTAGGTTTCACTGCATTTTCTCCTATATTGACAGATGCAGTTAGAACTCTAAAATAAACACGGTTTGTGGTAGCTTCTTGAAACTTGACCCAATACAGTAGTTCTACGTTCTATCTCTAGGGTTTGTTTCCTCTTGATGTAGCCTTAAGCAGAGACTGGCGAATAACTCATTCAATGAAAGGCGTTGGTAGGCTGCCAAAAAACTACAGTCTCCTGAAATCAAAACATATATTTTTTCTTCCGACCTTCATGATACTTTCAAGTAATGAGCAGTACACCAATCAAACTTGGATGCCCAAGTTTCGTTCTCCTAGGTTGAAGCATTCGTTTGCAGGAACAGTTTGAATTTTTAGGTTTCACTGCGTTTTCTTCTATATTGACAGATGCAGTTAGAACTCTAAATCAAACACGGTTTGTGCTAGCCTCTTGAAACTTGACACAATACAGTAGTTCTACGTTCTAACTCTAAGGTTTGTTTCCTCTTGATGTAGCCTTAAGCAGAGACTGGCGAATAACACATTCAATGAAAGGCATTGTTAAGCTTTCAAAAAACTACCATCTCCTGAAATAACAACATATATTTTTTCTTCTGAACTTCATGATACTTTCAAGTAATGAGCAGTACACCAATCACACTTGGATGCCCAAGTTTCGTTCTCCTATGTTGAAGCATTTGTTTGCAGGAACAGTTTGAATTTTTAGGTTTCACTCTGTTTTCTCCTATATTGACAGATGCATTTCGAACTCTAAATCAAACACGGTTTGTGGTAGCTTCTTGAAACTTGACAGAATAAAGTAGTTCTACGTTCTATCCCTAAGGTTTGTTTCCTCTTGATGTAGCCTTAAGCAGAGACTGGCGAATAACACTTTCAATGAAAGGCATTGTTAAGCTTCCAAAAAACTACCATCTCCTGAAATCTCAATATATATTTTTTCATCCGACCTTCATGATAACTTCAAGTAATGAGCAGTACACCAATCAAACTTGGATGCCCAAGTTTCGTTCTCCTAGGTTAAAGCATTCGTTTGCAGGAACAGTTTGAATTTTTAGGTTTCACTGCGTTTTCTCCTATATTGACAGATGCAGTTAGAACTCTAAATCAAACACGGTTTGTGTAGCTTCTTGAAACTTGACACAATACAGTAGTTCTACGTTCTATCTCTAAGGTTTGTTTCCTCTTGATGTAGCCTTAAGCAGAGACTGGCAAATAACTCATTCAAGGAAAGGCGTTGGTGGCTGCCAAAAAACTACAGTCTCCTGAAATCACAACATATATTTTTTCTTCCGACCTTCATGATACTTTCAAGTAATGAGCAGTACACCAATCAAACTTGGATGTCCAAGTTTCGTTCTCCTAGGTTGAAGCATTCGTTTGCAGGAACAGTTTGAATTTTTAGGTTTCACTGCGTTTTCTTCTATATTGACAGATGCAGTTAGAACTCTAAATCAAACACGGTTTGTGCTAGCTTCTTGAAACTTGACACAATACAGTAGTTCTACGTTCTATCTCTAAGGTTTGTTTCCTCTTGATGTAGCCTTAAGCAGAGACTGGCGAATAACTCATTCAATGAAAGGCGTTGGTAGGCTGCCAAAAAACGACAGTCTCCTGAAATCACAACATATATTTTTTCTTCCGACCTTCATGATAACTTCAAGTAATGAGCAGTACACCAATCAAACTTGGATGTCCAAGTTTCGTTCTCCTAGGTTGAAGCATTCGTTTGCAGGAACAGTTTGAATTTTTAGGTTTCACTGCGTTTTCTCCTATATTGACAGATGCAGTTAGAACTCTAAATCAAACACGGTTTGTGGTAGCTTCTTGAAACTTGACACAATACAGTAGTTCTACGTTCTATCTCTAAGGTTTGTTTTTTCTTGATGTAGCCTTAAGCAGAGACTGGCGAATAACTCATTCAATGAAAGGCGTTGGTAGGCTGCCAAAAAACTACAGTCTCCTGAAATCACAACATATATTTTTTCTTCCGACCTTCATGATAACTTCAAGTAATGAGCAGTACACCAATCAAACTTGGATGCCCAAGTTTCGTTCTCCTACATTGAAGCATTCGTTTGCAGGAACAGTTTGAATTTTCAGGTTTCACTCTGTTTTCTCTTATATTGACAGATGCATTTCGAACTCTAAATCAAACACGGTTTGTGGTAGCTTCTTGAAACTTGACAGAATAAAGTAGTTCTACGTTCTATCTCTAAGGTTTGTTTCCTCTTGATGTAGCCTTAAGCAGAGACTGGCGAATAACACTTTCAATGAAAGGCATTGTTAAGCTTCCAAAAAACTACCATCTCCTGAAATCTCAATATATATTTTTTCATCCGACCTTCATGATAACTTCAAGTAATGAGCAGTACACCAATCAAACTTGGATGCCCAAGTTTCGTTCTCCTAGGTTGAAGCATTCGTTTGCAGGAACAGTTTGAATTTTTAGGTTTCACTGCATTTTCTCCTATATTGACAGATGCAGTTAGAACTCTAAAATAAACACGGTTTGTGGTAGCTTCTTGAAACTTGACCCAATACAGTAGTTCTACGTTCTATCTCTAGGGTTTGTTTCCTCTTGATGTAGCCTTAAGCAGAGACTGGCGAATAACTCATTCAATGAAAGGCGTTGGTAGGCTGCCAAAAAACTACAGTCTCCTGAAATTACAACATATATTTTTTCTTCCGACCTTCATGATACTTTCAAGTAATGAGCAGTACACCAATCAAACTTGGATGTCCAAGTTTCGTTCTCCTAGGTTGAAGCATTCGTTTGCAGGAACAGTTTGAATTTTTAGGTTTCACTGCGTTTTCTTCTATATTGACAGATGCGTTTCAAACTCTAAATCAAACACGGTTTGTGCTAGCTTCTTGAAACTTGACACAATACAGTAGTTCTACGTTCTATCTCTAAGGTTTGTTTCCTTTTGATGTAGCCTTAAGCAGAGACTGGCGAATAACTCATTCAATGAAAGGCGTTGGTAGGCTGCCAAAAAACTACAGTCTCCTGAAATTACAACATATATTTTTTCTTCCGATATTCATGATACTTTCAAGTAATGAGCAGTACACCAATCAAACTTGGATGTCCAAGTTTCGTTCTCCTAGGTTGAAGCATTCATTTGCAGGAACAGTTTGAATTTTTAGGTTTCCCTGCGTTTTCTCCTATATTGACAGATGCAGTTACAACTCTAAATCAAACACGGTTTGTGGTAGCTTCTTGAAACTTGACACAATACAGTAGTTCTACGTTCTATCTCTAAGGTTTGTTTCCTCTTGATGTAGCCTTAAGCAGAGACTGGCGAATAACTCATTCAATGAAAGGCGTTGGTAGGCTGCCAAAAAACTACAGTCTCCTGAAATCACAACATATATTTTTTCTTACGACCTTCATGATACTTTCAAGTAATGAGCAGTACACCAATCAAACTTGGATGTCCAAGTTTCGTTCTCCTAGGTTGAAGCATTCGTTTGCAGGAACAGTTTGAATTTTTAGGTTTCACTGCGTTTTCTTCTATATTGACAGATGCATTTCAAACTCTAAATCAAACACGGTTTGTGCTAGCTTCTTGAAACTTGACACAATACAGTAGTTCCACGTTCTATCTCTAAGGTTTGTTTCCTTTTGATGTAGCCTTAAGCAGAGACTGGCGAATAACTCATTCAATGAAAGGCGTTGGTAGGCTGCCAAAAAACTACAGTCTCCTGAAATTACAACATATATTTTTTCTTCCGATATTCATGATACTTTCAAGTAATGAGCAGTACACCAATCAAACTTGGATGTCCAAGTTTCGTTCTCCTAGGTTGAAGCATTCGTTTGCAGGAACAGTTTGAATTTTTAGGTTTCCCTGCGTTTTCTCCTATATTGACAGATGCAGTTAGAACTCTAAATCAAACACGGTTTGTGGTAGCTTCTTGAAACTTGACACAATACAGTAGTTCTACGTTCTATCTCTAAGGTTTGTTTCCTCTTGATGTAGCCTTAAGCAGAGACTGGCGAATAACTCATTCAATGAAAGGCGTTGGTAGGCTGCCAAAAAACTACAGTCTCCTGAAATCACAACATATATTTTTTCTTCCGACCTTCATGATACTTTCAAGTAATGAGCAGTACACCAATCAAACTTGGATGTCCAAGTTTCGTTCTCCTAGGTTGAAGCATTCGTTTGCAGGAACAGTTTGAATTTTTAGGTTTCAATCTGTTTTCTCCTATATTGACAGATGCAGTTCGAACTCTAAATCAAACACGGTTTGTGGTAGCTTCTTGAAACTTGACAAAATACAGTAGTTCTACGTTCTATCTCTAAATTTCATTTCCTCTTGATGTAGCCTAATGCAGGGACTGCCGAATAACACTTATATTGAAAGGGGTTGCCAAACTTCCAAAAACTAGAGTCTCCTGAAATCTCAACATATATTTTTTCATCCAATCTTCATGATACTTTCAAGTAATGATCAGTACACCAATCCCACTTGGATGCTCAAGTTTCCTTCTGCTGCGTTGAAACATTCGTTTGCAGTAACAGTTTGAATTTTTAGGTTTCACTCTGTTTTCTCCTATAATGACAGATGCAGTTCGAACTCTAAATCAAACAGGGTTTGTGGTAGCTTCTTGAAACTTGACACAATAAAGTAGTTCTACGTTCTATCCCTAAGGTTTGTTTTCTCTTGATGTAGCCTTAAGCAGAGACTTTCGAATGACACTTTCAATGAAAGGCATTGTTAAGCTTCCAAAAAACTACCATCTCCTGAAATCTCAATGTATATTTTTTCATCCAAACTTCATGATAACTTCAAGTAATGAGCAGTACACCAATCAAACTTGGATGCCCAAGTTTCGTTCTCCTAAGTTGAAGCATTCGTTTGCAGGAACAGTTTGAATTTTTAGGTTTCACTCTGTTTTCTCCTATATTGACAGATGCAGTTCGAACTCTAAATCAAACACGGTTTGTGGTAGCTTCTTGAAACTTGACACAATAAAGTAGTTCTACGTTCTATCCCTAAGGTTTGTTTCCTCTTGATGTAGCCTTAAGCAGAGACTGGCGAATAACACTTTCACTGAAAGGCATTGTTAAGCTTCCAAAAAACTAGCATCTCCTGAAAACTCAATGTATATTTTTTCATCCGACCTTCATGATAACTTCAAGTAATGAGCAGTACACCAATCAAACTTGGATGCCCAAGTTTCGTTCTCCTAGGTTGAAGCATTCGTTTGCAGGAACAGTTTTAATTTTTAGGTTTCACTGCGTTTTCTCCTATATTGACAGATGCAGTTAGAACTCTAAATCAAACACGGTTTGTGCTAGCTTCTTGAAACTTGACACAATACAGTAGTTCTACCTTCTATCTCTAAGGTTTGTTTCCTCTTGATGTAGCCTTAAGCAGAGACTGGCGAATAACTCATTCAATGAAAGGCGTTGGTAGGCTGCCAAAAAACTACAGTCTCCTGAAATCACAACATATATTTTTTCTTCCGAACTTCATGATACTTTCAAGTAATGAGTAGTACACCAATCAAACTTGGATGCCCAAGTTTCGTTCTCCTAGGTTGAAGCATTCCTTTGCAGGAACAGTTTGAATTTTTAGGTTTCACTGCGTTTTCTCCTATATTGACAGATACAGTTAGAACTCTAAATTAAACACGGTTTGTGGTAGCTTCTTGAAACTTGACACAATACAGTAGTTCTACGTTCTCTCTCTAAGGTTTGTTTCCTCTTGATGTAGCCTTAAGCAGAGACTGGCGAATAACTCATTCAATGAAAGGCGTTGGTAGGCTGCCAAAAAACTACAGTCTCCTGAAATCACAACATATATTTTTTCTTCCGACCTTCATGATACTTTCAAGTAATGAGCAGGACACCAATCAAACTTGGATGTCCAAGTTTCGTTCTCCTAGGTTGAAGCATTCGTTTGCAGGAACAGATTGAATTTTTAGGTTTCACTGCGTTTTCTCTTATATTGACAGATGCAGTTAGAACTCTAAATCAAACACGGTTTGTGCTAGCCTCTTGAAACTTGACTCAATACAGTCGTTCTACGTTCTAACTCTAAGGTTTGTTTCCTCTGGATGTAGCCTTAAACAGAGACTGGAGAATAAGTCATTCAATGAAAGGCGTTGGTATGCTGCCAAAAAACTACAGTCTCCTGAAATCACACATATATTTTTTCTTCCGACCTTCATGATACTTTCAAGTCATGAGCGGTACACCAATCAAACTTGGATGTCCACGTTTCGTTCTCCTAGGTTGAAGCATTCGTTTGCAGGAACAGTTTGAATTTTTAGGTTTCACTCTGTTTTCTCCTATATTGACAGATGCAGTTCGAACTCTAAATCAAACACGGTTTGTGGTAGCTTCTTGAAACTTGACACAATACAGTAGTTCTACGTACTATCTCTAAGGTTTGTTTCCTCTTGATGTAGCCTTAAGCAGAGACTGGCGAATAACTCATTCAATGAAAGGCGTTGGTAGGCTGCCAAAAAACTACAGTCTCCTGAAATCACAACATATATTTTTTCTTCCAACCTTCATGATACTTTCAAGTAATGAGCAGTACACCAATCAAACTTGGATGTCCAAGTTTCGTTCTCCTAGGTTGAAGCATTCGTTGGCAGGAACAGATTGAATTTTTAGGTTTCACTGCGTTTTCTCTTATATTGACAGATGCAGTTAGAACTCTAAATCAAACACGGTTTGTGCTAGCCTCTTGAAACTTGACTCAATACAGTCGTTCTACGTTCTAACTCTAAGGTTTGTTTCCTCTGGATGTAGCCTTAAACAGAGACTGGAGAATAAGTCATTCAATGAAAGGCGTTGGTATGCTGCCAAAAAACTACAGTCTCCTGAAATCACACATATATTTTTTTTTTCGACCTTCATGATACTTTCAAGTCATGAGCGGTACACCAATCAAACTTGGATGTCCAGGTTTCGTTCTCCTAGGTTGAAGCATTCGTTGGCAGGAACAGTTTGAATTTTTAGGTTTCACTCTGTTTTCTCCTATATTGACAGATGCAGTTAGAACTCTAAATCAAACACGGTTTGTGGTAGCTTCTTGAAACTTGACACAATACAGTAGTTCTACGTACTATCTCTAAGGTTTGTTTCCTCTTGATGTAGCCTTAAGCAGAGACTGGCGAATAACTCATTCAATGAAAGGCGTTGGTAGGCTGCCAAAAAACTACAGTCTCCTGAAATCACAACATATATTTTTTCTTCCGACCTTCATGATACTTTCAAGTAATGAGTAGTACACCAATCAAACTTGGATGCCCAAGTTTCGTTCTCCTAGGTTGAAGCATTCGTTTGCAGGAACAGTTTGAATTTTTAGGTTTCACTGCGTCTTCTCCTATATTGACAGATACAGTTAGAACTCTAAATTAAACACGGTTTGTGGTAGCTTCTTGAAACTTGACACAATACAGTAGTTCTACGTTCTCTCTCTAAGGTTTGTTTCCTCTTGATGTAGCCTTAAGCAGAGACTGGCGAATAACTCATTCAATGAAAGGCGTTGGTAGGCTGCCAAAAAACTACAGTCTCCTGAAATCACAACATATATTTTTTCTTCCGACCTTCATGATACTTTCAAGTCATGAGCGGTACACCAATCAAACTTGGATGTCCACGTTTCGTTCTCCTAGGTTGAAGCATTCGTTTGCAGGAACAGTTTGAATTTTTAGGTTTCACTGCGTTTTCTCCTATATTGACAGATACAGTTAGAACTCTAAATTAAACACGGTTTGTGGTAGCTTCTTGAAACTTGACACAATACAGTAGTTCTACGTTCTCTCTCTAAGGTTTGTTTCCTCTTGATGTAGCCTTAAGCAGAGACTGGCGAATAACTCATTCAATGAAAGGCGTTGGTAGGCTGCCAAAAAACTACAGTCTCCTGAAATCACAACATATATTTTTTCTTCCGAACTTCATGATACTTTCAAGTAATGAGTAGTACACCAATCAAACTTGGATGCCCAAGTTTCGTTCTCCTAGGTTGAAGCATTCCTTTGCAGGAACAGTTTGAATTTTTAGGTTTCACTGCGTTTTCTCCTATATTGACAGATACAGTTAGAACTCTAAATTAAACACGGTTTGTGGTAGCTTCTTGAAACTTGACACAATACAGTAGTTCTACGTTCTCTCTCTAAGGTTTGTTTCCTCTTGATGTAGCCTTAAGCAGAGACTGGCGAATAACTCATTCAATGAAAGGCGTTGGTAGGCTGCCAAAAAACTACAGTCTCCTGAAATCACAACATATATTTTTTCTTCCGACCTTCATGATACTTTCAAGTAATGAGCAGGACACCAATCAAACTTGGATGTCCAAGTTTCGTTCTCCTAGGTTGAAGCATTCGTTTGCAGGAACAGATTGAATTTTTAGGTTTCACTGCGTTTTCTCTTATATTGACAGATGCAGTTAGAACACTAAATCAAACACGGTTTGTGCTAGCCTCTTGAAACTTGACTCAATACAGTCGTTCTACGTTCTAACTCTAAGGTTTGTTTCCTCTGGATGTAGCCTTAAACAGAGACTGGAGAATAAGTCATTCAATGAAAGGCGTTGGTATGCTGCCAAAAAACTACAGTCTCCTGAAATCACACATATATTTTTTCTTCCGACCTTCATGATACTTTCAAGTCATGAGCGGTACACCAATCAAACTTGGATGTCCACGTTTCGTTCTCCTAGGTTGAAGCATTCGTTTGCAGGAACAGTTTGAATTTTTAGGTTTCACTCTGTTTTCTCCTATATTGACAGATGCAGTTCGAACTCTAAATCAAACACGGTTTGTGGTAGCTTCTTGAAACTTGACACAATACAGTAGTTCTACGTACTATCTCTAAGGTTTGTTTCCTCTTGATGTAGCCTTAAGCAGAGACTGGCGAATAACTCATTCAATGAAAGGCGTTGGTAGGCTGCCAAAAAACTACAGTCTCCTGAAATCACAACATATATTTTTTCTTCCGACCTTCATGATACTTTCAAGTAATGAGCAGTACACCAATCAAACTTGGATGCCCAAGTTTCGTTCTCCTAGGTTGAAGCATTCGTTTGCAGGAACAGATTGAATTTTTAGGTTTCACTGCGTTTTCTCTTATATTGACAGATGCAGTTAGAACTCTAAATCAAACACGGTTTGTGCTAGCCTCTTGAAACTTGACTCAATACAGTCGTTCTACGTTCTAACTCTAAGGTTTGTTTCCTCTGGATGTAGCCTTAAACAGAGACTGGAGAATAAGTCATTCAATGAAAGGCGTTGGTATGCTGCCAAAAAACTACAGTCTCCTGAAATCACACATATATTTTTTCTTCCGACCTTCATGATACTTTCAAGTCATGAGCGGTACACCAATCAAACTTGGATGTCCACGTTTCGTTCTCCTAGGTTGAAGCATTCGTTTGCAGGAACAGTTTGAATTTTTAGGTTTCACTCTGTTTTCTCCTATATTGACAGATGCAGTTAGAACTCTAAATCAAACACGGTTTGTGGTAGCTTTTGAAACTTGACACAATACAGTAGTTCTACGTACTATCTCTAAGGTTTGTTTCCTCTTGATGTAGCCTTAAGCAGAGACTGGCGAATAACTCATTCAATGAAAGGCGTTGGTAGGCTGCCAAAAAACTACAGTCTCCTGAAATCACAACATATATTTTTTCTTCCGACCTTCATGATACTTTCAAGTAATGAGTAGTACACCAATCAAACTTGGATGCCCAAGTTTCGTTCTCCTAGGTTGAAGCATTCGTTTGCAGGAACAGTTTGAATTTTTAGGTTTCACTGCGTTTTCTCCTATATTGACAGATACAGTTAGAACTCTAAATTAAACACGGTTTGTGGTAGCTTCTTGAAACTTGACACAATACAGTAGTTCTACGTTCTCTCTCTAAGGTTTGTTTCCTCTTGATGTAGCCTTAAGCAGAGACTGGCGAATAACTCATTCAATGAAAGGCGTTGGTAGGCTGCCAAAAAACTACAGTCTCCTGAAATCACAACATATATTTTTTCTTCCGACCTTCATGATACTTTCAAGTAATGAGCAGTACACCAATCAAACTTGGATGTCCAAGTTTCGTTCTCCTAGGTTGAAGCATTCGTTTGCAGGAACAGATTGAATTTTTAGGTTTC